>NC_091485.1:46173439-46473439 GCF_947461875.1 Haliaeetus albicilla
ACTAAAGATTATTTCAGTTCTTTTAGTCTTGGTTATGAATCAAAAGGTGTTGTTCATAACATACATGTAATTTTCATAAAGTCCATCATGTTAATTTACCTTAAACTTGCCCTTTAGTGGATCATGTTCCTGGTGTGTGACCTGACTATGCAGAGAAGATGGACCATGTCAAGACACATGCTGAGCCACTTTCTCACTGGGCTCGATACTAAGAATAGGCTCACTGCCACCATTTCCCCATCCATCGCTTGTCTCTTGATTATGTACTCCTTGCTGTCCCATTTCTGGACCTGGTTCAGTGACCTGCTGTACACAGCCACAATGCTCCGAGGAAATGCAAAGATAATCACAAGCCTCCTGTTCATGCTACATTTATACTTGGGATTACAGTGGTATTTCTGTCGCCTCCTTAGGATGGTGTTTCTGTTCTACTGTAACTACAGAAACATACAGGTTTGGGTTTATATTACTTAATTTCAGCCATTCAATAATTGGTTAGTCATCTAAGTTAGTCCACTAAGCTCCAGCTACAGACAAGGTGCAATGAGAGAGGCAGATCTAGGCCAAATATTAACAGTGTATATTTTATGGCAGGATGCACCTGGAACTTAATTTCTCTTTCCATTGGCTATAGAGAGAAACAAATGACTGTCTTAAAACTAAACCTCCTGCCTGAACAGATTTTGGTCTTACAGAATCAGGGAGTGATTATTCAACACTCAGAAATGCCCATATGTGTCCTGGAGTTTGATGCTGCAGATCATTAACTTAACAGGTTTTGTGTAAAACCGGTGGGCGATAGTCAGTACTGGCTCAATCTAATACCTATATTAAAGATAGAAATAGATACAAAATCCCTGCCAGTAAAACCTGTGGATGACACAAAGACTGGCAGAATGATAAATTATGACAGATTAAGGGCTGGTAATGCAGCATGAGCTCGACTTGGTAACAAACAAAATGTGTTGCAGTATGCATATAATATGGGATACTGGAAAATGGTAAATTTGTAAAGGATTTTGAGCAAACCACAAAGTGTTGATGCCAGTCTAACAGTGTGACAAACAGGGCTAATGTGATTCTTGAGGGTGTTAAAAGGACTAGGGTATTTTTATGGTATTAAGGATGCTGGGTGTGGAGTACAGAACTGCTGCATATCTTGTACAGGATCAAGAGAAGATTTGCTGAAGAGCTGCACAAATTTTCTGAGGGATGAAAAAATGTCTCAGTGAGGGGCATACATAGCTTGAGTTGTGTATGGAAGCAGAGCCCGAGAAAGAAGCTGAACACAGTATAATCATCTTGCCTTCACTGCAGATAAACAGCAAAAGGATACTATTTATGTTTGATGTAGCTCCTTATTCTAAGGCATAACAACAGCCTGTGTCTGAACGCTGAAACTGGACAAATTAAAAATAGAATTGAGGTACACTCCCTGAGAGAGTGAGATTAATAAAGCCTGACAGAAATTCTCTGTATCTTGTTTCCAAGTCAGTACCAGTTATTTTTCATCATCATTATGTCTCTGGAAGACAATTTTTAGTCAAATTTAAATTATCTGTTCAACTTTCAGGCACTACTGTGTGAAGTTGAATGATTTAGGAAATACAGAAGTCTGGCCAGATGAATATTTTAACTTCTATGAATCTAATGCAGAAAACACACCCTCATGGTTTTCTTAAAATCCCTGGTCTTGTCTGTTCGTCGGTATGAAATATCTATTTCCATTTCATTATTTTTTCCAAAAGCAGTTGGTTTTCACAAATATTCTTCCTGATAATCTTTTCTTGTTCTTCTGGAAATATGGGAAATCTACTGGAAACCTTTCATTCTTACCTCAGTTTTACGGTCATGTGGTTTCATTGAACTTCTCACCCAGTGTGAAGGAGATTGTGGTGCTTTAAAGGCACTTTTTGTTTTGATGGTGATCACATGCTTTTCAGCACTGATTGTCATGCTGGATTTAGCTAGCCTGCCCAGTTTCCTTGAGGATAAAACCACTCAAAAAAGAAAACAAAAAGAAAGTAAAAAAAAAATCAAATTGTGTAATCTCTGCCAGAAACCTGAGCAAACTCTTGCGGAACTGAATGTCTTGTAAAGAGAAAAGTGGCACTGATGGGAAATGCAAACATTTCACAGTGTGTGGTCTTGAAGTGCTCTTAGCATCCGCAGTATTTAATTTGCTACTGAGGATAGGATGTGATGTATCATCTATTAAAGGCAGTGGCTCTTATTTGCTAAGTAGGAAAGACATTCTCCATTGTTGTCAGGTCACTGCAGCCCACTGCTGTCTTTTACAACTGCCTTAGAAATGCTTTTTAAGATATTCTATATGCATGTTGAACTGCACACCGACCCTGCACTTGTGAACAGTGCATGAGGTGAGGGTAAAGGCAGATATTAATCCATCTTCATAATATGAATTATTGCTAAGGGCAATACTGCATTCCCCTTTTCAACTTTCCTGGCTGGATAAAACAGTACTAGTAACTGAGCACTAAGTGGGGAACTGAACGCAAATAAGACTACATGCTTTTGGCACATGCACTGGCTCTGTGAAGAAAACCAGGTGCAAAATAACACTTAGAGCTGTAGGGTTTCTGCCCACCGGCTCCATTTACTGCCAAAGCTGCTCGTGACCAGACAAGCTGAAATACAAGATTCAAACATCCCACCAGCATCAGGCCTGAAAACAAACCAAGGAGAGAGGCAGATTGGCTCAGTCCTGTAGCAGTACTCTTCCAGAGTCTGGAGATACTTTGTGCTGTTCTTTAAATCGATAACTGAAGAATGAAAATCATGTAACACCCCACCTGGTTGAATCTTGTTATCCTCTTCTGAGATGCTGCTTACAAGAGAAGGTGAATCTGCAGAACATATTATTGCTGTATGGTATTCCCCTGCACCTTACAATCAACTCATCCACTTTCATAATGAAATGAGAAAGGATCATAGAAGTTTAGCATAATAGTCAATCTTGTGTCAGAGAAGACAGAGTTTCACACAGATTTGATGCTCAGGAAAAAATGACAGTGGCTGTAGATGCCGAAAGTGCTAAGAAACAGCAAAACACAGTATCCTGCTAATTCCTGGGGTGATACCAACTGAGTTATTGCCAGGCTGCCTGATGTTAAGAAACAGGAACCTTTATGCAGAACTTGCGTCCCAGCTGCCTGGGTGGTCCAAAGCTGAAAACAGCCGAAAAGTCACTACATGCACGACATGCTGTAGACACAGGCGTGTGAATGTTGCCTGGCAAGGATGCTGTATGTGACCGCGCTGCCTGCAGACTGGAGGGTGTTCACACCTGCAAAGAAGTCCCTGCAGACCAGCAGTATGTTGTGCAAACAGCTGCAGCACACGCTTGTATCTACCTGGCCATGCACCTGCACAATCAAAACTTCTCCAAGCTGATTGAGGATGAACCACAAGCCTGAAGGAAAAATCCAGGAATTCCCAGAGCTGCTAGTAGGCTGAGCAAGCTGAAACAACTCCACCTGATCAATCTCATGAAAAATATTTGCAATGTTCATAGCTCTGTGCCCTTTGTGGAAAGCTGTTAGGAACCTGCTCCAGAGACTGGCCTACCACAGCTGCTTTTTATTTCTTTCCAGTATTGGCTTTTCAAAAGTGGGAGATGGGCAATAATATAATGTCTAATGCATAATTTCTGGTATGGCAAGTGTCATTATGTCCATTGTTTGATGAGGTCTTTTCCTGAGCGTTGCTAGCATGTTCTGAACTCTGGCTGGCTGTCTTGCTCAGTGCTGGATAAAGATGTCTTAGAGAGAACAGTTTTGCAAGTATTTTCTATGCAAACATGAACGACTTTACAGTTCAAAAAAACTCAGACAAAATGAGGTCTTTAGACTTCATGCCTTACAAAGACAACTCTGAATGAAGGACCATCACAAGAAAATCTCACTAGAGTTCCCTTAGGGAGGTTGTGTTACACCTCTAGGAAAGCAAAGTTTTTCAAGAATGATTAAGGGAAAGCACTTGTAGGCTTAAGATGGGGCAGCTCAGTGTTCAGGGAACACCTACCAGAACCAGATGGATTTGGGAAATTATTATTGAACAGGCATATCTCATGGTAGAAAAGGTGTCTGAGATAAGTTGTAAATGTCTTGATAATAGATTGCAGGAGCAAAAGAGTCAAAAAACAACAACAAAGCCCCCAAAAGTAATTTACTTATTTCTAGTAACTGAAGAACAAGTGTCTCTGCTCTTATCTTCTATGTCCTTCTATGTCTTCTTCCAAATGTTGGCTCTTTTGAAAGTGTTCTTGGTATTTAAATGTTTCCTTGCTTTCTAGATGCAGAGTTTCACCTTTTTGATTGGGCTCTGGAATTCATTTTTCTCATGGGAAACAAAAATTTTCATTAAGATATTAAAACCTAGCTTATCTTTTAACACTATTTCTGTGGTAAAGATACCATCTTTCACTGAACTGCTTGAGTTAGAAGACTGACAGATGGGTTATTAGTAAGTGGATGTAGTAGCAGAGACTTGACACTCTTTTCCAAGTGAAGCAGATTACACAGGCAGTTTCCTCACAAAATAGGTTACTCCCTGCAGTTTCATTTCCAGCCTTTGCTCAGTCTATTATTCCTTCTTTCCCTTCAGGATATTCTATGTCTTCATAGTTACTGCTTTCTTATTCTTGCAAATAAGATAGTAAATTATTTCATCTCTCCTATCCCTATTTCTCTTATTTCTATTTTAAAATGGTGTTGATAAGAGAATTTTTAAAGATAATATCATATATATACACTCATATATTTACATATATACTATACATCTATATGCATAAATACGTGTGTGCGTATTATATAAAAACCATGTCTCATCTACTTCTTTGATATATTATTCAAATTTTTCACAGGAGGTTGATGTCAGGTTCCCAAAAGGTGATCAGCCACCTTTCTGGAGGTGGCAAAGTGCTACTTCTGAAGGATAAAAAACCCAACTGTTTTACTAGCATGATCCAAAGACGATTCATTTGCAGTTTGTCCCTAAGCATCCCTACATGTGTGATACATAGAAAACAGCATTTTCTGGTGTCTGATGGCACGTGCCGCTTAGCCAAGACTGATGGAAAAAAGTGCCTCAGAAGCCAACCCACAAGCACTTCACTTTCACATCTCAGTTGTCACCCCACAACATTTCACTTTTCCCATTAACAATTCAGGAGGGTAAAACAGCCTAGCTGAGCCTGAAGAAAAGCAGTAGCTAGAACCAAACACAAGCAGGACTGGATCTACTTCCCACTCGTCCGCTCTGTTCTCAAAGGTATCAGTCAAGTCTAGATAGGCAATTTTGCCGTTTTGGAGGGAGGCTGATGATGCTGGTGTGGCTTCCCAGTGGCAATGGATGTTCAGTGCTCTTGTCCTTGGCTGAACATCGGCAATAGGCAGGAAATGTCAGAGGGAGGGAGCAAAGGTCTCCCTTGGAGACATAGGGATACTTAGGAAATCTGAGTTTAAGATGTGGCAGATGAAGGCTTAAGGCTAATTTACAGTGATGCCAAAGAAAAAAGTAGAGGAAGAAATGAGAGTTAATAAGATAAGAATTTGTGGTTTTGAGAAGTTGATTCCACAGTGACAAAAGACCATTTCTAGAGCCTCTGAAAGACAAAGGGGGAATGAAAGGTCTGGGGGAACTGGGAAGGAAGAGATTGCAGTTGAAAAGGAGGTGAGGAGACTCAGGGATCTGCTGGAAGAGAAGAAGAGATGATATCACTTCTGGATGTTGGCAGCAAACAGAAAAGAAAATAACACAAGTATGAAGAGCCCTGCTCAAATAGGTTAGAGGGAAACCTGCCAAATGCAGTTTCAAATATCCAGAGAAGAAACAGGAGTTGGGAGTTACCCAGGCAGAATTTAAGGACTTCTCTGCGTAGTTGCTGGAGATGCTGTTGTCAAGGGCTGAAAGCTGCATATATGTTTAAATATTAACCCAACAGCTGCCCCTGCCTTTTGCTGGTGCTGTATGTTCTTAATCTGGGTTTTGAGCCTGCTTCTCCAGCATACAAGGGCTGGAGCTAGTAGACTAGTGCCACTGTTCACTGCAAAGTGGGGAGGCCACATCACAAAGCAGTTTTCAGTGCCTCAGCAGCTCCCACCAGGTTGTCTGGCCATACCCTGCGCTGTGAATCGCAGTGCTTTTTAGCGTTGTCTTTTTTGCAATAGCCAGCAAGAAGGTGAGCGATGCAACCTCTGAATAAGATTGCTATAGAGAATCTGAAGGAAAAATAAATTTGCTGGGTAGAGGCATGTGCTGAAAATTTCATTTGTGCTTTCTGTTGCCTAGGTCCTTCCTTGGTGTTAAAGGCAGCAGCTTGTTCTGTGGCTCTTTACCATCATCACAGGATTGTTTTTCCAACTACTTCACTTACTGTAGGTCATCTGGCACATAGCATTTTAGAATTGATTCATGTTTAACTCCTGCTGGATGAAAATAAAGGAATTCACCAATTAATTTTTCTAGAATTTGACAAAAATCTTCATGGTTTTGCAGTGGCTTATTCCAATAGGGAGGTAATATCTTTAGTTAAACTAACTAAAATCATTGAGAACAAAGACAAACAAACTTCTACTCACATAAGACTTTTTTTTCAGATATGAAATGGACATGCTGGTCTAGAAAACTAAGGTTGGATTGGAAACACAGATATTTTCTCAAAGGATTTCTTACTGCTGTCTAGCTGTATTTATTGCACTACCTTTTTTCCCCTGCATTTAACATTCAGACTCCAGAGCTGTTTATAATCACACAGCACAGTTGAAAACTACTGTTTTCTTGGGAGTCACCTTGAAGGATTTTTTAGACAAGACAAACCTGTTACTGTGCAAAATCTGACATGATGTCGTGGGTGAATATAGCCCACCACCTTGGAGGTTTAGGAAGCTGTGTTAGACCCTTGCCTGGGGAGAGGGAGGGTGGGTGGCCCTTTTCTCAATCCACTGTGCAATGCTTGGACAGCTGCACAGGGCTTGTGCCCAAAGCAATAGGGTGTGATTAAGCAACAGGGAGTGATGTAAGCAACTACAACTACTAAAACAGATTAACGCTTCCTACTGAAAGACTGGTGCCCCATGACTCTTTGTGAAAGGACCTGGGAAACTCAAGTGCATTGAAGCTTAACCCCAATGAGATGCATCCCACTATAGCTACTACTGGCCAATTATTCAAGCTACCAGTGTGTTCCTTCTGGTGGGCAGCTCTCTATGCCCTTGCCATTTCCCTAATCTGCTTTTCACTAAATCCCATTCTAAACAATTACTTAAGAGAGAAAGTGGTAGTGGGTAAAGCAGGATTAAAATAGTGATCTACTCAATGAGCTAAGACTCAGGAAAATGAAGGTATCTCACAAATATGAAAGTCACTAAGGCTTAGTTTACTTCTGCTGACTAGGATTAAAAAGAATTTGACGTCTTGCCTACGGCTTTCCTCCCCAACACACTACCCTGGAGAATCACGTAACATAAGAAACTGCAGAAACCTACTGAAAAAATTCAAGAGTACTTTGAGTCTGAAGTTTTAAAATGAATCCTTGACTGGGGAGAGAGTGAGAGTCATGGACTTTGTGTATAAAAAAACACTGTATATTGCCCAGTGGTGGATAAATCTTTGTGATGTGGTGAAAACTTGTTATTCAAGACATTCTTTAAACAGCGGCTTTATCATCCTTAGGGCATAACAGTCCAAATACTGCTTCCCACACCTTCACAAGACATGTGCAGTTTGCCCTTGAGAACATACCTGGAAAAATATGCGCATCTTCCAGTACCTGATGGGAGTCTTATGTGTGCAGGCAGGGCTGGCTGATAAAAGTCTCACATGTGCCAGCAAGGCTGGCAGATTGCTGCCACAGCATTTTCTTTCCAGAGAAATGAAGTTTTTTTTAAATGCAGCAGGTGCCTTGCTAAGAAAAGCAATTTGAGCTACATGCCAAAGCCCTGAAAGGAACTGATGATGAAAATAGCTTGTAGCTGGGTGGCTTCATCTTTGGTGAGTGCAACTATGCTCTGGAAGTCTTATCACTGATAAGAAGACTGACCAGCTGTGAATTAAAAAAAAAAAAAAGGAAAAAAAAAAAGAAAAAAGTACCTTACCATTTATCTTGCCTAGCAAAACAGGATTTATCATGCTGTGAGCAACAACAGAGCAAGCACCTCTTACCTTCACAGGAGAGGTGCAATTCTGTTATAACACAGATGCTGATGCTTTCTGCTATTCAGTTTATTTTTCTCAATATCAGTTATTCTGTGGTGTCATAAACTGGTTTTACAAAGCATCCAAAACCAGTCAAAGCACTATAATAAACCTGACCTTTCTTTAAAATATTTTTTTCTAAGGAATAAGGCTGTTTTCTGATTCCATCAGTTTTGGTGATATGCCCCACAGTATCTGCACAGAATATCTCTACTCTGCTATCAGTGTTGCCAGCTGACAGGTTTACCTGCATCCCTCAACATTGAGTAGCTTCCTTCAAGTCCCATGGGAGACAGAGGCTTTCGTTTAAAATCTGAGTTTCTAGCTTTGATGACTACAAAAAAAAAAAACCAAACCAAAACCACCACAACCAACCTGCAAATATGTACTCAGAAAGAAATTTCACCTAATTTATTGATTCAATTTACATATATTTTAAGTTAGCATATGAGCTTATGGTTGGTTGGGTTTTTTTTTTAATGTTGGGGACTGACTACACTTAATTTCCTTATATTTATTTATTTATAGTGTGCGTAGTCAGAGCTGATGCCACCAACTAAAGAGGAGACCTAGTCTCCTCTGTCTTGTACCATCAGAAGACTGTTAATTTCTGCTGACCCAAACCCACAAAGACATCTAAGGGAGTGGCAGGGTTTGTAAGGACAATAACAGTATTTACAGACCAGCTGATCTGTAGGAAAAAAATGGACAAGGTTCTGAGTACACCAGCTCTTTAAAGGTTGTCTTTGCTTTTTAGTCTTTTATGTATATAGGACTGCAGGTGCATCAGCCCTGGGGGTTACTGCCCACAAGGCAAAAGCCATGTGGTCACCTTCTGCCTAAAATCACCCAAACTCTAACAGCAGCCTTGAAGCTTGCAGAGATTCGGCAGTCTGTCCATGACTTTTGCAGGCTGTAGCAAGCTCCTGGTGAGCTGGGTTGCTCACTTCTGCTTGGAGGGCTTCCCATCAGGCATTAGGGCTGGTCATGGCAATGGCTTGTTTAGGGAAATTAGGTGTCAGGTCCCAGACCTGGACGGGTTCCCAGCAATGGGCAGTGTGGTGGTGCTGTCATCCTGAACAATTATGGTGCCCAATGGTCCCAGAAGCATTGGCTGCCTGTATTATTGCCACAGTATTCATGACCCTGGCCTTTTGTCCTCTCCTGGCTTTCCCAGGTCACATTGGCAGTGCGTGGTGTGCATGGTTTCTCATTCCCATCACTCATCACTGTGTGGCATCGCAGTCTCTGCTGCAGAATGAGGTCTCCTCAGGACAGGGCCCAGCTCCAGAGGTGGATCTGGTGGGCTGGTAGTGGGAACAAGCTGAGCAGACAAGATGCCCTACCCACAGGACCTGTAATCTTATGGACTGATTATCCAAGAAACCTTAAAGTTAGTAGTGATATAGCAATACTTTTCTGATATCATCATCACGAAAGATTCAAATGAGTTTCTCACCTTCATACAATGTGCATGTATATATATACAGAAATAGCTTGGTGGGTTATTTGAAAAACACTTCCCAGAATCTTTAAACTTGGCCTTCTGTTCCTGCATGAAAAGTAAATCTACAGGGCCCAAGCTACTGCTCTCTAATTTTGTCCAGTAAGGGGAGAGGAATTTTTGCATTTCAGAGACAAACCATGGCAGACCACTCAGCAAACAGAAAAAAATTAAACCAAAACAAAAGTTCACCTGTCCCTTGCCTCCTCACGTCTATCACCATCCCCTAAAATGAGATTCCCTTAAAATAAACTCAATTTGAATGATATAGTTTGTTTTCTTTCCATTTACCTCAGGGTCTTCAGCGTATTCTGAATTTCTTTGCATCTAGAAGAGTGAGAAACATACTCTTCAGATAGAAGCTGTAAGTCTAGTGGAATTTCTTGGCTTCTGACTCTGGGTTTTGAAAAAAAAAAAAAGTCCTCAAAACCAAGAAAGCAAACACACAAATTTATGAAACACTCTGCAGCTTGAGATAAGCACACAGTTAGCTGTACTGCAGCCATAAAAAAAGGCAGCATCTCTTTATGAAGACCAATTATGCTGTCAGACTGATGGCTTAGGGAGGAAAAAAGGAGTTTGCTTTTTCTTGATAAACAAGATGTATGTTATTCTCAAACTGACATACAGAAACAAGTAGCAAAAGTAAAGGAAAGGCAGTAGAGAAAGGGCCCAGCTCACTGTGGATGAATTATAAAATAGGTGAACAGGGAAAGGCCTCTAAGAACAGCATGAACAACAGCTGCCACGCTGAGTGAGGGCTGCCCAGTCCGGGCAGAGCACACACAGCTAAAAGTGAACTTGGGTGTGATTTCCCTTGGAAATTATTCATGTCAGTTAGTTTTACAAGTACCTAAAATTGAAAGGTCTAGACTCAGGGGGCTCCTATAAACCCGCATCTCCGCCTTCATCTTACACACTAATACTACTGAGCATCCATCACACTCAGCATCACCCACTTGTAATTAGACAGTTTGTAGCCAGGCGCAACAGATTTTAACAGCATTTTTAGGGGAATCTTTTCCTAAAAATAGCAGAGGCCCAAAAGTCTTACCCAGTAATCTTTCTCCTTTTTGGCTCCAATATATGGTTCATACACAGCAGAACATTGTCAGGAAGGAAGGCTGAGGCAGCTGGCTTCCCCAATGCCCTGCAGCTTTTCAAACAGGTCATTAGTCTTAAAAGAAGGAGGCCTCTGTGTGCCAAATTAGGGGTAGAAAGTAATTTAGCTTGGGTTTCCCATTTCAAACTATTCCAGTTATGGAGATCCTAGACTCCTGGCTAGTTGTTTTCTGGCACAAGCAAGAAATGATCTGACTCTGGGAAAGGAACTGGTCTTTGACTGAGTGGATGAGCCTTTCCCTGAGCTGGGCAAAAATCAGGCAACTCTGAGCTGCGTGGGGCTTCTTCCACTCCTTGCCTACTTGGAGTTTCTTCCAACCACGCTTAGTTACTTTTCTCTCTGTGTGCTGGCATTTGTGAGTGCCACTCCTATGGGCCTACTTACTTTGCAACTTGGGTCCTATTTCTCCATTTGCTCACTGAGCACCCTTGAGCCCTCTCAGCTCAACAGCTCTGGAATCCAGCTTTCCCAGAATACTTGTAAAATTCCAGTTTCAAAAATTTTTCAAGTCAGGATGACCCTGGTTGAAATTTTTTTTTTTTTTTTTTTTGACATAAACATCTTTTTATCCCTTTCCTGTATTGCATAACAGGTAGAGTGTCTGATTGCATTATGAAACGCCTGGGCTGGGCCGCTTGCATTTTGCTGCAAACGTGTCTGAGTGTGGAGGGAGAATGTCCAAAAAGCTGAGATCAGAAATCAGCAGGTCTTGTTTTAACAAGCCAGTTGAATTCATTACAGGGTTTTTGCTGAGTGTGCAAGCAGCAACAAAGAAGAAAAACTTCAGTGCTCAAGTGGTGTAACTGCTCCTAGCTCTTCCCCGGTGGTTCATGTCTGACAGGTCAGGATGATTTAACCTGCTAGACTGAAATCTGCAGAAACAAATGGGACACCTTTGGCTCTCTTCATGAATGTCTAACAACAATTTTTCCCACCTTCTTCTGGACAAAAACCAAATCACTGCATCTGGGGCAGGGTACCTCTTAAAGATCAGGATTTTGTGTATGTGGCCTCAATTCTATCATTTTGTTAGAGTTTTAACTAACTCCATAATTAATATCTAAGGTCCTGATGGTGCTGCCATTAGAGCTGTTAGACTCACTTGACTGCTGGACTAGTGATGCTTACTAATGATTAGAGGACCTCTCCATTCCCTCCTGATGCCATTGCAGATAATGAGAAGCCTACTATTACCTCTTACTGTAAATATTTATACAACTTCCAGCTCTGCAGCAAGCCCAAGAGTAATGAAAGTAGATTCTGTTTCCGTCTTCTAAATGCCTTTACGCTTATCATTTAAGCAAAACTTTTGGTTTCTGCTTTCATGTTTGTCTGCTTTTTATATTCAGACACCATCCCAGGGACCCTACAGTCTCCTGAGACAGAGCAGCAAAGGAGAGCAACCTTCTAAGTTTTTAATTAGTTGGATTTTCTTCCAGTTGCTAACATCTCCTGTCATATCTGCATGTGTTTTGTATCCTATCATAGAAGTACAGACTATATGGCTGGAAAGGACCTTGAGAGGTCATTGTCCCTGAAGGGACACCTCATTTCTGCTGGGTATCTGCATAACCTGTTATTGACAACCTGCAAGTAGATATTTCCCAATCTCTCCAAGATTTTTTCTTCTAATGAGAATTAATCTTTCTTGCTGCAGTTTAAGTCTATTATTTCTTGTTCTGTGTCCACTGAACGTTTATTCCTTTACTTTTTGCAGCAGCTGCCTGAGCATTTCAGGTAATACTAAGTATGCCCTCAGTTTTCTCCTCTCTAACAACCTCCCTTCTTCACAGCTCAAGTCTTCCAGGTGCCTGATCCTTCCTCTTGCCTTTTTCTGAATTCCCACTGACAAACACCATAAGGTGGGCTTCTCTAACTTTCTTCTTCTTCATTGCTGTCGATGCATAGCACACTATTCAGTAACAACCAGCAAAAAAAGGCTTCAATATGTCTCTGTGGCTGGTCCTTTTTGCATAAACCAGTTTAAAATATACTTTTATTCTGGGATGTGTAAAACCACTTTATGAGGATGGTCACAGTCTTTGGCTTTGTTTTCTTAGTCATCCTTCTGGCAGAAATACAACATTTGTGCATAAGGAGCTCCAAAAGTCTTCCATGTACAGACCTGCAAGCCGGAGGTAGGGCATATAATGACCCATTTATGTGTAGAAGGAGAAGCATGCTCTTTGTGAGGAGATTGAGCAGGATTTGGAGAGACGGATTTCCAAATGGGGCATTAATGGTCCTAACCAGAGAAATTTTGTCCTAACCGGAGAGATTTGGGGGATGCTGTGTGCAGGCACACAAGGCACTGCTTTGAAGCTGTATGAATAGAGTGCTGGATGCTCAGTCTAACCTCAGCTGGTTAGAAATGCTCAAACACTACCTGGAACATTTTCTCTATGACCAGAACATTTTCTTTTGTCACCAGAAAGCAAAGCAGAGGCTTCTGCTGGCTCCATGCCTGTGCTCCTGCCACACACGATGCACTTGGAGATGACTGAGGCAGATTGAACCATTGACTAAATCAGTCACCTGAGAGAAATGCTAAGAGCATCCCCAGGATCTGTATCACGGTGTCTCTTCCCTGTAAGCACCTGCTTTTTGCCTGTATTCCTCTGCCTATACTGACAGCTTTTACTGCTGAGAACTCAGCAGATATGTTCATCTTTTCCAGTGCGCCTTATCTGCTGCCCAGACACAGGGCTAACATCCTTATGCTGTGGAGGTTTTAGATGCTGTTTTCACTAAATAAACTTTTATGAAGTGCAAAGCTGGAAGTGACATAATAGATTTGGATATAGCGCTGTTATCAAGATCAAGAGGCTATTATGCACACATGGTGTGAAGCAATCTTTACAGTCAGAGGTGTCTGAATCATAGAAAACTATGGCTGGAAAGGGCTTCCACAGATCAGCCATTCTATCTCCCACCCAAACACTGGATAAACTCTACCTACAACTTCCCTGGCAGATATTTGTCTTATATCTTGTTAAAAGTCTCCCATGATGAAGCATTTCACAGATTTCCTCAGGCAATTTATTCCAGTGCTTGACTATACTCACTCATTTTCCTAATGTATAATTTGGAACTAATGTGTAACTTACCTTTAGACAAGAAAGCAGTATGATCAGAGAAAGGTATTATTTCTGTCTATCTCTAGTACAACTGCAATAAAAGAGTAACACAAATATCTTGAAAGAGCTAACCCAGAGAGACCTGTGTAGATACATACGTGGATCTGAGCATGGCAGCAGCGAACTTGTCAGGGAGCTATGTAAATTTCGTGGCTGGAAGTGCTGAGGTCTGACACTTTTCTTAAGTTGCCCCTCTCTGGGCCATAGGTGTCTTTTAGTCAGTGCTATGAAGCGATGCTTCCCTCCACGCAGGTTTCACAGCTCTGAGCCTTCACCTGGAGCCTCTCCTCTGGCAGCAGAGGCAGAACTAACTCCCTTTCTGCAACATAGATTGGCAGGAGGATCAAACTCTCTTTATAAATCACTGAGTTGTGGAGCACTCATGCAAGACAGGGAAAATTGGGTTCAATGTCCTCTTTTGCCTAATGAGTCTAGGCCCATAACTTGCACTAAGGTGCCTTGCCCACAGATTGCTTGCAGTTTTCTGCTGTTGCAGTGCCCTGCTTGATGTGAAAAAAGTTTCACTGCACTGGAAAGCAAGACTGTGATTTTTAGCCTTGCAGTTAGATACTTGCATTGAAGCTTGGAACAGTGCGTTTGGGCCTGGCCATAGGGATTGCATCAATATTTTATGCAATATTTGTTTCGTGTAAAATGCATACACAAACTTTGGCTGAAAGAGCAGACATCACCCTCCACCCCCAACTGCTTTTCTCAGGAATCGTGCTTATTTTCCATGACTCACTGAACATTTCACTTTTCCATGCAGTGGAACAAGTTCAGCAGGTGAAGCAGAGCCTACCCTGCCCTCGGTTACACACCCTTTGGAAGGTGAGCAATGGTGGTTTGAATCCTTTCCCACAAAGAGAAGAATGAACCCTGTAGCCCACTTCTTGGGGGCTGCTGCAGAGCATTCAACGTTTTCCATTCAGCTGCATTTTGAAGGAAAGCAGCAGCTTCCACTGGACTTCATGTGGATCCAAATTTGGGAGCTCAGAGTGACCTTGCCTGCCCACAAAGCAGGCAGGGGAGTGTCTGGGGGGATTTAGATAAGTGAGGGCAGGGGCTGAGCTGTGCATTGCCATCCCAACGGGCCCAGAAATGGAGCTGCTGCTACAAGTGGGAGGTCATGCCAGAAACCCCCTTCCCTTCATGGTGAAGTACGAACAAAGATCTTGAGGGGCCCAGCTGGAAACAGTTAGATTAAAATCTAAATTGCCTTCCCAAGAACTCATAAGAAAACTACAGATCTGAAAAGTTCCCATGTCCTGGTGCAGTCAGCTAGCTCCCAAATGAAACTTAGTCCTATTACACCAATAATGTGTTAAGGGATGTTGACTGCTTTTAAAATTGTTATCCTGCATCTTAGACAACAGGGCACCAATTAATTAGCATAACCTTCCTGCTACTATTCATCAAAGAATTTTTATCTAATTATAGTAGTTTACTACAAACTTTTCCCCGGGGAGTTTCAGACTGTGGTATTGCTAGGTGTGCTGAATAAGTTAAGGATGCACATTTCTAATTCAGCCATTCGTGAGTATTTTAGTGCCTAATTCCAGAGTTTCTTATCTCTTTTGTTTTAATTTCAGATGTGGTTAAGTTAATTCTGGAAAATTAATTAACAACCAGTAGAGAGAATCTGAGATTGAAAGCAGCTTGCATGAAAGTGGCCAAAAGAAAGAGAATTCACAATTAAAAGGTGAAGAAAAGGGGAGACTAAGAAAACAAAACAGTATACCTCAAGAAGGTAGATTTTACTAAATTCAGGTAGTGCATCACTAAAATTTCACGGGAATCCAAAGAGAGGGAAGGCCAAGCTAAGGAGAATGGCTGTTACTCAGAAAGGAACAGTATGAAGGACAGATACAGATAAATTCAGACAGGACACGGGCAGCTTGCCTCTTTGTCAGTTCATCACTGTCCTCAAATGCAAGAGGAAATTAAAAAGGAAAGGAGGTCATATTAGTAGCTATAGGAAAAGAAGAACAAGCATGAGCAATTATGGACAGGGTCTGAAAGACCAAGGCATAAAAAAAGATGCAACTTGTAAAAAGATGGCAAATAAATAACAAGAAATTTTGCTATAAATGGCCTTAGTAAGGGAAAAGCCAGGGAAGAGAAAGGCCTGTGCTTCACTTGCTAAACAGCTCAATGTGGAGAAGGCCAAAACATTCAGTTCTTTCTTTTGCTCAGCTTTTCCTAAAAAGTTCAATGATGAGCAAATCTATAATAATACCAGCCGAAAAAAGTATAAGATTTCAGCCTGGAATAGGGGAAGGATGGGGTAGGGAGATCTTGGAAGGTAAAATTCTTAGATGTTTGGTGTTTCAGCATGGCTGATAAATTGCCCGGTATGATATTTAAAGAGAGGCTGAAGCAACCTCAGTGAAGAACATATGGGAGGGGAACAACAGTTCAGGAAAAACACCTGCCCTTAGGAGAGAGGAAGAGAACTGGAGAGGAAATAGGGAATAACAGGCCTTACCAACAGCAGCTGAAAAACTAATTGTGAGTGTCTGGATGATGAAAAAAATTCTGGTACTTGCCAACACAGATGTCAAGAGCAATTATGTCAATTCAATTGTATTTTCTCCTTCAGAAGGGTAATTGGTCTTATGGTTAGATGCCCTCTGTCCTGACTTTAATGGGGGCTTTTGACACTCACTTTGGATGCTCTTATAAAGGTGTTAAGGAGACCCAGGTAGGATGAAATTAGTACAAAATTACATGGAAAAATGTATTTCTCCATGATTTGTTGTAAAAATGGAAGGCCTGGGATTTCTATAAGACCCTGACTTAGGTTCAACTCTGTTGAGTTTTCTACTCAGTATAAGAATAGTTTCTGTTTTACACGCTCACACAGGACTGAACAAGAAGTGACAAGCTTACATTTTAGTAAGATTCGTTTTAGATATTAGTAAAACCATTCCTAACCATAAGTGGCACAAAGAGAAGGTGACAACTGCAGAGTGTCCATCACTGGAGGTCTGTAATAACAGCTTAAACAAGCATCTGTCAGGGATGGAAAATTGTAGTTGAGCCTGACTCTTCTCTCCCTCCCTTTTTGCAGTGATTAAAGGCATTCAAAGAAAAAAATTTGACTGCAAATGCAATGAATCCCCTCATTTTTCCTGACTTTAAAAAGAGAAGAACCCTGCCATTGGTTTGTGGAGTCAGGCACTTACATAGCTTTGAGAATTAAAGCCTTTATCACATCAAATGCTAGTGATGTTTGTGAAGATCACTATTTATATGTATCTTTTATCTTTGCTTCTAACAAACAGCTGTAATCATAATTAAATTCCAACATTGCTGCTGTGGTTCATGTTAAAGCTTCTTGCTTTGCAGTGGCATAGCTGGGACACTGATCAGTCTCTGGAGCTGTTAAGCAGAGGATGAACATTCATGGTAGAGAAATATAAAAAAAATATGTTTGTTGTGGGAGGCTAAGTGCTAAATGGAAATGCAGGTATTTATCAAGAGAAGCAGTAGCAACAAGGAGAAAATCATTCCAAAGAGTGAACGTGACAAAAGAGAGCTTCAGCAAACACAATTATTAAGAAATGTCAGTGTTGCCTCTGGAGGCTCAGCATGTGCACTGCTGGCTGCAGGGGTGAGGGGCTCTGCTCCAGCAAAACCCTGAAGTCTTTGCCTGTCCTGATGTAAACAGCCAAAACGGTGGCCTGCTTGGAAGGGTGAAAATTACTGAGCAAAAGAAAATGTTCTGCTGAATAATACTGACAGAGAAAGGCCTGCCAGCCTGGAACTGTGAGCCAGGGCACTCATCCTGGGAAACAGAAACACCCTTGAGAAGTGCAACTGGCATCTTTGGAGTACAGCTGGGTACCTAGAAACCAGAGACATCCTAAGATACTATCAATAAGCCCCAAAACAAGAAACTGTGACAGCAACTTATCATCTGAAAAAAGTGGAAACGGTCTGGGAAAATAAAATGGTTCTAAAAGAACAGAAAACAGCATCATCTGTTGGCTGTTACAGGTGAAAAATCAAAATTAAGAGCATCTATGGCTGCTCAAGGTGGCAACGTCCTACACCCTCTTATGCCTCTATGATCTAAGAGGAACTTAATTTTTATCCAGCATGAAGCATCTCTCTCTGAGAACTTCCCATGCTGCACATACTTTTCCTTTGCTAAACAGGCTGAATCCTGTTCAGACATTCTACGAGCACTTGGATGCTCACCAGGGATACCTGGCTGACTCCAGGCTTGGTGAAACAGATCATCTCCGAAGTGAGACTCTGTCTATTTATCATATTGGCCTCCCTTTGGGCCCAGTTTTGGGAGTTTGTCCTCCCACCTCTGTGATGGTTGGGTCCCCCTCTGGGATCAGTTTGTCCTCTCCTTTGGGATGGTTTGGCCCCTTCTGAAATCTGTCTAATTTACTCGATACCTGCCAGTATTATATACCTGTATAATTAATCTATCATAAGTATATCTGCTGCTACATTGTTGATAAGTTGCTTCACTAATAATGTTTGTAGTAACCTGTAGTAGCATATACCTACTTGGTTGTTACTATACAATTGGTTGATGCTATTATTAACTGCTGCCATACTAATGATTGATACTATACTATTGATTGCTGATCATCATTTGTAATAGCTTGATATATGCATGTATTCACTTTTTTAATCATAGGTGTACTTGCTGTTGGTGATTTTTGTGGTATTTGTGTTAATTTGTAATAAGGTAGAGAAATTTAGGGGATAAAAGCCTCTGTGTCCTTGTGTATTACAGAGTCCTACAAACCACGGTCACAACGTCTACCCACCCGCGAGCCGGGTAGACCTTTAGGTCTTGACATATTCCCAGGCATGTGTTTAGATTCCCTAAGTGTGCTCCATGATGCTGCTGGGAATACACGTGAACCTAAAGGTAAGCACGTGACAAAATGTTTTGTTTGATGTACATGAAGCTGTAAAAATCAATAGCATCCCACCAACAGACAGGATCGGGTGGGAGGTTCAAGGAAGGGAAAATGCACCTGCATTAATCAAATGGCTTGTCATCCACTAAAGATGTTTGAGAATAGACTGTTCTCTTCATTCAGGTCTGTGGTGTTGCAGGGTCGGGCTGCTGAGCACTCAGCTACTCAGAAAGCCAGCTGCAGCTGAAGAAGCAGCCAGGGATCGGAACACTTGTACCCCCAGAAGCTGGGGGAAAAGGGACTGTTCACCAGTGCCGCCTGCTGCTCTCCAACACGGTGTTGGTTTGTCACTGCTAAATGTAGAGGGTCAGTAATGTAAAGCATTTAGGTGGTGTTGAGCAGAAAATATTTGGCAACAGGCCTCCTAGCCTAGCCATGAAAAAAGCAAATTGGTGCGTACAAGTTAAATTAGTATTTACCAAGTTAAAGTTTAAAGATTTGAACTTCATCGTACGTGAATTTATACATGAATTTTAGCTTTCCAAACCAGTTTTGTTTTGATATATCTGGACATCAGCTACGTAATAAATATGTATAATATAGATGTATATGGATTTTGGCAGAGTAACAACATTTTCTCATGCTCCTACCAGGAGTCATTTCTGTGGCTCATGAATATATGACTGGCAGTTCCAGCATGAAATCAATGGAGTTACACATAGAACTACCTTGCCCTTCTAGGTTTCCTGCCCTACTTTCAGTTCACCTAATTAGCTCAAATTGCATCAACTACAATCTTGTTTAGTAAGACAAAGTACCTGCTGTATGTCTCTTCAGGCCCGCCTATGTACCTGCTGTGAATGTGTCTGCTCTAAAAAGCCAGTGAACTAAGAGCTGAAATGAAACCAAACCAAGAATACTCTGTTTCATGAAGCTTCAGTTTACCCAAACATCTTCCCTCTAGTGGAAAACTATTGCAAAGTGTCCTCTTGTCCTGGTTTCAGCTGGGACAGAGTTAATCGAGTAATGGAGAATGGAGACTAACAGTAGACTATTGTGGCCCAAATGAAGTCATGCCTCTGCTGCCAAAGGGATTAAGAAAAATGCATTAGACATATCAGTTGTGGTGTACCACTTGGCTGCCTTTGACTCCAGTTCGTATTGAAATTCTAGTATGTCCGGCATGGCAGCACTCAACAGCGGTGTTTAGCAACAACTAAAACATCAGTGTGTTATCAACATTATCCTCACACTAAATCCAAAACACACTGTGCCAGCTGCTAACAAGAAAATTAACTCTATCCCAGCCAAAACCAGGACACCTCTCCATCATTAGTTTGCAAGGTCTCTGCCACCATAAGACAGCCCTCCCTTACATACCCTTTTCAAAAATAAATGCATCCTGTCTTTAATGGTATTTCAGTCTGAGTTCATTAAGTTCATATTGTCTCTGAAGTCATTAACAGAAGACATTACAACAGGCAGGGCGGGAGTGGTTTTACAGTTACTGTACTGCATTTGGAAATGCTAGGGACAAATTTTCACAGACTGTAATGGCAGAGTCACACATCTGAGACACTGCCTCTGCATGTCATCTTGCATATCTTGGAAGATATGACGCAAGTGGCGGCGGGGGAAAGGCTTCAAATAAAATAAATCTTTAATGAGTGTGCTCAGGTAAAGATGAATACAGCAGAAAATTTGATATGTGGTTGATACAATAAAATTTCCTCTCCAAGGCAACTTAGGCTGCAAGACAGACTATTCTTAATCTGCCCACAGTATTATCTAGTCTTTGAGTCTTGCCTCCAAAATCCAAATAATATTATTAATGTATTTGCAAATCTCACTTCTTTTATTTTATTTGGTGCTTATGTTGTCTCAAGAGCTCTAATCTGATTTGGGAAATTTTTATTGTAACTGATTCCACCTTTAGAAAATCATTAGTGTCCTTATAGCTTAAAACAATAACTGAGTCTTTCCTGCTTTCTTATCTTCTGTTCCATCTTCTATGCAGATGGTGCCTTTTCTTGTGAAGGTTAAGTCAATATAATAGTTTTAAATATTTGTGGAAAACTGACCAATGACTTTTTTTCCCGCCTGTTATGTTAAAATAAAATTATTCTTTTAGTAGGTGCAAACGTCTCTTTTTCCAGAGAGTACTCTCTAAAGCTTTGTTCTGGGTCACAACAGAACAACAGGGCTCTGCATAGGTACAGACCCTTCTGAAGCAGAGCCACATTTGGAGTCGGAAGTAACTGATTTTAGTGTTCATTTCATTTTCCAAGTATTCACTCAGGCTTGTTACCATAGAATATAAGCTAAATAAGAGATATCTGAGAGATTTTTATACGGATAGTCTTAAATGCACATGCGCATGCTCAAGCAGTTGAACCATCTCACTGTAATCTAGGAGTACATTCTTCAGTTAAATATGTACAAATGTCTGCCAGATCAGACTGTAGATCTGATCCTGTGCTGCTGACGTGAATGCTAAATCTCTCATTAAGTCGGGATTATTCCAGAAATGGTTTCATTCTAATTCTCAGTGAACAGGTAACCACAGGAGAATGGACAAATGGGAGGAAAAAACCCTCAACCATCTCCACACAACTGCCAAGGTTATACTGAACCCTCTATAACAAGTCTGTGCCTTGCACTACTTGCATGCCAGGGACTGGGAAAAGTCAGCTTTTGTACTGTATGTTTGTTCTGTATATCGTATTTCATTTTCCCTGTAAGTGGAAGAAGTCTGTTGTGGCTCCCCAGTTTTCAGGAACAGTATAATTACTGAACTTTCCCGTATCACCCGTTTTCTAGGAGCGAAGATGACAGCGTGACACCAAGGAGCTACTGACTGCATGCGGTTGGGCCATGTCCCGTTCAAACCCGGGGATCGGAGCCTCCCTGCTGGTACCAGACGCACCGCAGTGAGGGCCGTGGACGGACAGAGAAGGTGCTGAAGCATCTGCAGCATGGTGAAACGTAGGTGTGTAAGTCTCCACATTCATTACCCCACAGATCTAGTTCCCACTGGAGGCACCTAATCTCTCTTAATACTGCATTATTTGTCTTAGTTGCCCAGAGGGTGCAACTCTGCAAATGCCTAGAATGGCCTAGTACTGCCAATCCTGAACATCTTGGAAATTTGGCAAATATTTTACCTATCTGAGACCAAAAATCATACTGAGTCTCTGTCCAGAAGTTCTCCCAGAATACTTCATCTGAAGTTCTGGAGGCACCAGGACCAGACTCTACAGAAAACACAGTTGTGGCCACCACCTTCTTTTGACATTTAAAGACCAGGATGTACTTTTATGGTCTTCTTTTTGCACTTCTTGAAGTTGTGTCACTCTGAAGGGGAAGAGAGGAGGGTATCCTAGCCTAAAGAAATCAGCACTCCAATGAAGAGCACACTTACCTGAGAGAGGGAAAGAGGCTGTGATTTCTCTCTCTGCTTCCCATTGTTTGTACATTTTGTCTGTAATTCTTTAATTTAAAATGCATAGCAGTTCTTGGACCAGGAACTGGAACCAAAGAGTCTCCATTTCATGTCCAGGTGTGCAGTCTACCCAGCAAACTACACCCCTATAGTCTTTCTTGCTTGCTCTCTAGTCCAATGAACCTCAAATTCTTCTTTGGTAGTTAGGAGATTCTCCAAGAATGGAGGTCTGAGCCTCCTCAAGCAGAGAAGGGACTAAATGTGGACCCCTGTGACCTGTGAGCATGCTCTGCCTCCTGTACAAGGTAGGTGCCTTTGTCTCTGGCCATGTGAAAGAAACATTTTCTGCTCCAGTACCACAGTAAGAACAGGAGAACCACAAAAAAACCTCCCACCCTGTACACGCCTACCTATCAGCCACTTTCAGCTCAAGAACTTACTGAGACAGATGTGTTTTATGTTTAACAACTCTCAGTGAATTTCATTTTACTGGCAACTTCAGTCTCCACTACATCCTTTTTTGAGGTCTGGTTTTAAATTTCTGCTAGGAATAGGATTCGAGACACATTGTCATTCTTCAGCTTTGCCTACTGATTAATTTTAAGAACTTACTTCCAGCTGAAGACCGCTCTGTTTTGAGGAACCCCTAGTTCTCCGTGTTTATCGCATGGGAAAACTAAGCAATCAGCTCTCTATTCTGGATTCCCAAGGAGACATAATCAACATGATTTCAGTTGAGGTGCACTGAAGATTGCAATGAAAACTTCAGGAAAAAGAAGAAATAAACACTAGTAACAGAGTCTGCCGAACTGGAGGAACTAACTTGAGCATAGAGTTGGGCTGGTGTTTTCTAGAATGTCAAGTATTAGGCTAAGTGGTTGGCAGGTACACAAGGGGCAGAAAGAAATAATTCTGGTAGAGTCTACTAGCTATTAATTTCCCATGATATTTAAATAAAAGATAGGAGAAATTAACCGAACAGGAGTGCGCACTAGTGGAAAATATTTTCTCTCTTAATTGATTCAGTTGACTGAATCGCAGTGTTTTTCAGTGTCAGATACACAAATGACTGTTGATGGGAATCATTATGTCTGGGTCTGCACTTCCTTTCAGTGGAAACTGCTATTAAGATCTAAGTGCCTACAGAAGTAAAGCTTTTAACCTCCCCCCGCTACGACAGTTTATCATTGTGCATTCCATTTCAACACAGTGAGACGAACAAGGTGCACAGATGAAGCGGGATACAATTTACTTTTACACAGCTAATACATTGCTAATTACAACTGAATAAATATTGAATCAGGAATTTCTAATAACATTAACCATTACTCTCTTTTAAATGTGTTTTGCTGGAGGACTGTTCAGAACTGTAATCACAACTTCAGGTATAATGAAGCAGAAATAAAGCAAGTTTTTACTATTTTTAGCTTCAGTTGTGAGGTGAAAATAAATATTTTTTAGCTGTTTGCCTACAAAAGGCCAATGCAAACATCCAGTAATGTGGAGGTTTCTGCCATTAATAATAAATAAAGTCATCCTGATGAACTCATAGACCCAAATTAACTTTTTTTATTATTCTGGAGAAGTTAAAGAAAATTGAAAATCTCTGCAGAGGCTTTCTGAATGGCTATATAGAAAAACTATACAGACGTCACCCTGCCTGTTCATCATGAGAGCTGGCAAAGAATGACCATTCTATGTTGTCTGAAAAGCAGTTTTGTTACCTGGTGTGCAATGAGCCAATAACCACACACTCAGGAAAGACATTATTTATTTCATATTTGTGCAAAGATGGGTGCTAAGTGGTAATTCCACAAAGCTAGCACACCCTGCAGTTAAACAAGCAAGCAATTTATACAGTTTTAGATTCACCCACTTAGTTTCCAAAGTCCTTCCCCAAAATCGTTATTGGTAGTCACTTATCTGCCACCATTTCTATTGGGCTAAGGTTTTCTCCGCTTCTAATTAAACAACCTGCTGCTGTTGGCCTTCTCTGGCCAGCCCCTCTCCTACCTTCCCCAAGACCACATGCCCCATGCACTCCCCAGGTCGACATGTCTTCTCAGCTGGGCCTGTCTTCCTGCAGCCATTTGTCCTCAGCCAAGGTCCCCACTGTGCTAACGTTGGGCACGTTTCTGGACGGTGTGCTCTAGCAGGGCATCTCCAGACATATTACAAGGAGGGCAGGAAAGTCTTTTCCCGAGAGCACTGTTGAGGCAACCCTTAACCAGCCACATTGACATAAATAGCGAACCTTTAGTCAGTAGTGCATTGGCACTTAATAGCTAGGCCGCTACCTTCCCAGGCAAGGACACAAACGCAGAGAAACTTTTTATAGGATGCAGCACACAGACCTGTGAAATAATAAGGGCATGAGTTACCTACCCAAGCTTGAACAGGTTCTGACAACTATAGTCTCAATACGCTATATGGTATAAGGACAATGCAGACACAGCTGGTAAAGAGTCTTTACATCATCACAACAAACTTGGAGGTAAAATACTGGGCTTGTGTTCTCTTTGAAAAATAAACCAGTTGCTTCTCAAATATCATAAAGAGCTGCTCATTTGTGTCTGGGTTTGTGGTACCAGGGCTGTTGTATCTGCATATGCACGCTCGCCCAGAAGATTATCTGGCAGGTTTTGAAAAAAGGCTTCTAAAAGCCACATCCTAATTTATGACAGCAAAAATCTAGGGAAATGACTACAGCCTTAAATGCAGTATGATCTGATCATTTGTACGGCTTTTATCTTATTTTAGAATTCACATTCATGTTTTTCTGATGGATACCACAATCTTCAATATACTTACATTGGAAAGGAGGGAATGTTAATGCTGCTGACTCAAGTCCTGTTTCAAATTTCTTTTCAAGTCACAAAAACACAGAGCCCAAGACTTCAAAATTTTGTGGTATCATTCTTTTGAATAATTCTCAGATACGCTCTTAGTTGCATCCAACAAGAATTACAGAGAGCAGAAGGAGGATGGGAGGGAGGAGTGGAAAAGGGAATCCGATCTGTAAAAAAGGAACCCTGGGCCTGCTGGTGTTTTCCTGGCTCCGGCTGCCATCTAGTGTTTTCTCAGGCACGGTGAGGTGTACGGCTTATTTTAAGTCTGCGTGAATCTTCTCCAAGACTGAACTCTGCCTGTGTACACAAGCAGGATAAATAGTACAGAACCACCTCTCCAAGGGACCGCAGACAAGCAAGATTTAACACAGCAAGTTGAGGACGAGCTCCTATGAAATTAGTTCTCAAGTATTTGAGGTAGCATCACTTCCTCTGAATTAACTGCTTTACATGGTTGTGGTCTTACGTGGTACTTATGTGTGGGCTCTACTGAGCTAAGGACAGACATAACAAAATATAAACCTTGGTCTTCCACTGCATAAAATGGGGGTAGGCTTTTGTTCTTCCCTACTGCTGTGGTACAGTAGCTGCTGTTGCATTTTGGGCTTCCTTTAAATGGATGTATGGAAAGCCTGATTCCTAACTAAAGCAATATTGGTGGAGGGAGAAGCCTCTCAGTGTAAAAATCATCGCTGCAGTTGTGCAAGCCAAGAGTAAGTATGACACACAATGTATAAACGCGAGCTAATGTAACAGTCATCAACATAGGCTATAAGCTTCTGGAACAGGATGCACACCATTATTTTTTAGCATCTATTATTTTTAGCATCTTACTAGCTTGAATTATGCTAGGAAATTATTTCTGCTCTACTGTGGGAGACCTAATCCATCCTCCTCAAGCAGGTAAGAGTTTGTAGCTCTTTAATACAGCAGCACAATGCGCCCTCAGATGAGCGCGGCCCTCCAGTTTGTTTGTTCCGGATGTTGCACACGGCTTTGAAGTGCATCAGATTTTGTTTGCCCTGTTGTTGCAGACAGCTGATAATGGGCACAGAGGACATTTCAGAAGTTCCTGCTGATCTTTGAGAAGCTGCGGATCTTTGTGTGAAGGTTGTACAAACCAGAGTGACGTGACAGGATACATTCACTGTCACTTTTGGTGCAGGACAAGCAGTAATCCAGAGATTGAATGGATTACGTTGTCCAGGAGATCTGGCTGACTCTGGCTCTGGCAGAGACTCTTGAGGTGTCACATCACTGACAGTATATCCTTCTGATGCCTGGAGTTTGTGCAAACAAAGGAAGCCGTGACAACTGCTGTAGATCCAAAAACAATGTGCTGTTGGAAAGTTGCCTGTCAGCACTTTAGCAACAGGATCAGACTTGTGAAGCAATTACTTCACTCACAGATAATGAATAGAACTGAATTAGCAGCTGGCTTTGAGAGGATGGGAAGAAGCTCAGGAAAAGAGATGTCCCTCATTTAAATTGCTTCATACTGAGGTCACAGGTTGTTGTTTTAGATCTAGTCAGAATGTCTAGTTCACACCTACGCATTAGACTATGCAGAATTAAAACCATAGCTTTGGGTCACAAATATTATGAGGGATAATCCATATTTCATTGACGGGTGGACAGGGCAGGGGGATTTCCTGCAGGCTGCTTAACAGGGCTGGACAAGGGCCTGAAACCTTTTGACTTTTTCTTTGGCAATATTTCATGCTGGGAAAAGCTCTGCAGGATTGAATCTACTGGAACACCCTGCTTTGAAGAAGCACAGCTTTGCAGGTCGTCATAGAAAACAATCACAAACTATCAGCAAATCAATAAATGAAGAGGGCTACTGAACAGGGATGATAGCCAGCATGGTAGACTAGGGCTACCTCCCCCTTTTCATACATATTAGTGTTCAAAATCATTATTACCTATTTTATAGTACTGATTGTTTTCATCTCAGACTAAAAATCAGTACCCTTCCTCTGAAGACCTTTAAGAATAGCAGTAGGCCCTGTTACAACTATAGTGATGAAGTTGACCATCTAGTCAAATTCTCAAAGTAAAGGTGAAGGGACTGGTTAAATTTGCCCATATGGCCCTTAGTTTCCAGCAGTATTTCTTGGAATCTTCCACTTGCTCCAGTTGCTAATCTGACCGCTTGATCTTCTTCTTGCATTTGTAAGTTTTGAGCGTTCCTCACTCAGACTTGAGATTCAAACCACAGTAGAATTTGCCAGCTGAAGTCATGAGTTGTTCACTGAGAAGCTACACAAGAAAGCTTCCTGTACACTGGACTGTTGATGTCCTCATGACAAATATTCGTGACCTTAATTTGACAGTCTGTTCAATCTGTGGTAACTGGTTTTCCTTTCAGATTGTCTTATGGTCTCATAAATATGTAACTTTATCTTAAATTATATATAATAAAAATTTAAGACGTTTATCTGTGTCACTCCATCTTTCACAGCAATAAAAACAGGTATTTTACTGTTTAGAACATTCCGGGACTACCTCTCATATATAATCTCTCAAAATCATTTTGATTACACAGCAATCATGACTTCTCTGTTTTACTACGAAAAACATTTACTACAAAAATTTGCTAAAATTGCAGGATAGCACAGAATCAAAAAGAAAATGCCTTTAAACTGAATAATTACATTTTGGTGTGCTTTGACATGATGAAAGAAGTGGCCACACATTAGATGAAGAGTTATTTGAGAAGATAATGCTTAGCAACGTAGCAAACAACAGGGACTTCTGATCCCCCTGAAAGGGAGACCAAAATTAAAAAGCAAGCAGACAATTGATAAAAGCTGCCATTTACAGAGTAAAAAAAATTAGGCTGGTCTTTAACGCAAATAGAGAGGGCCAAGATGGGAAATTCATATAAATTGTTCCTCGAGGAGCATTATTAGGAAAGCTAACCGTGAGAAAGCTACCAGCTGATGGGCCTACAAAACACAGGCAAGACAATCCATAAAGTTTGAGCTCTGTGGTTGGAGATTACTAATGCACCATGATCTCATTGGAAGGTGTTGGAATATTCACTCTAAAAACCTACTGCAGGTGTATACATAATCCCACTTACCTAAAGCACAACAGTTTATGATCTATCTACATCAGAGGCCAAGAAGAGAAAGTGTTCAACTCAGAGACTAAGTTTGAAGCCCACAAATCCAGCTTGTTGGGACCCAGCATTGTACTCTGATGAATGTTAAGAAAGGAAGTACATCTGAAGCTGCTGCTGCTAAAGCATATTTATTTTGAATGTGTTCTCCCATCTCATGTATTTTTTAGATATGTCTCCATTTCACACATAAATCAGTTTAAAGAAGTTATGCAGAATTTGTTATACAAAAGCCACAGAAATGGTACAGTAGACATACTTCTCAAGGAATAATGATCTCACATCACTTACAGCAGTAAAGTTACAGTGAAATGCTCAAAAAGTTTCTATCCTTGTCAATGGGAATTTAAAAAATAAAATTAATCTAAGTCTGGCTTTTTGACAAAACCTTTAAATAGCAGGGTGATCTCATTAACGTTAATCATCTGACATTAGATACAAATTCAAATTAATATTTCTGCAAAATCTGCAAAAATCAACTAATATAAAAGACTGAAATGTATAATAAGACATAATAAGTTTCTGTTGAAACTTCAAGACAGAGAACACCATTTTCCAAAATAAAAATAGTGGTACAGCAGTACAAAACATCAGGTTTTCCAAAGCATTGCTGTGTCTTCACTGGACCACCAATGAGACAACTTTCTTTCAGAAACTTTAGACACGGAAAAATCAGTCTAAAAAACTGATCCAAGTTAAATATTTTTTTTTAAAGTGCATTAATTATTTGAACAGTACACTGATACTTTTTACAATCTTAAATACAAAAATTCAAAGAACCAGTATAGTTTTCAAAGTTTAGAACAACTGACACCAAGAATGAAATTACGAATATTTCCGAGATTTACAAACCCTTTAGGTTTAGATATGTATCTTCTTTTGTGCCTGTACACTCTATAACAATGGAAACCTGATCCTGGTTGGTCACTGCTTTCATAACTTACAGAAAATTATGTAAAAAATTTGGACTACAGGCTTATTTTTTTGCCAGCTGAGTTACTGAAAACTCTCTTGGATTTTAATGATTTCTTAGACTTTGAAACACACACATCCGTGGAGAAGCCCAAGCAAAATTAACAGGAATTATAACTGCCAAGAATAAGATAGAGGACCTAGTATCAGCTGATTCCAATGGTCAAATGCAAATCATACTTCATCTTAATTTAAAGTAAATCCATTTAGCGATAGAAGGTGTGCTCAGAACTTATTTCTGGGAGATGCACATATTTTCTGGCACAGTAACTATTATTTTTGCAACTGTAATGAATTTGCAAGCGTACAGGCCACATAAGAGGCTAAAGAAGAGATTGTGTTTATCTACCATAAGAAAGGAAGAACGATGACTACAAGAACAATGACAGCTAAGTAATAAAGGCTTTAAATTAGAGCCAAAACTACAAGCAACTAAAAAAAGGTTGGAAATGTGTAACTACCTCTACAAAAACCTTAACAAGGTAAGGAAATGGATACACTGATGACACTGAAGAAAACAACAGATGAGAGAGAGAAATACTGGATAAACAGTAATGCCTTCATCTTTTTGGGTTCAGGATCAGATGTGATGATGTGGTGTTAAGATAGTGAATTCTGTTCTGTCACTTACAGAACTAGAGGGTTTTATTTATCTATATATCAAAGAGTCTCTTGCTATGCCTTCCAGTGTAGTATAAAACTTGAAAATATTAGTTGTATATATTTGCTTCTTTATGTAATCAAGATGTTAAATAAAATACTTAACAGTAAAGGCTTACTTACAATGTTGGTCCAATCTCAAAACACAACTTAGCATTCATACCAGTATTGAAAGACTACCATCTATCTTATTATCAGATTCAAGGTGTAGAACCATCACCACATGGGAGTATGAGACAACATTTATATAATTACATTTAAGGTGTAGTTTTGGTATTCAATTAGTTGCATCATCCCTTTTCAGAGGAATTACTTGAAGTACTTTGGCTATTCTCTCTCCTATAGCTCGACTACTTGCTGCAATTATTCTTCGAGACATCAAATCAAATGGTCCACCTAGAAATCAAAGCAAGCAAAGTAATTAGCTTGTATCTGGAGAAAATGAAAAGTTGGTAAGCAAATGAGCATCGAAAAAGTCAAGTGTAAATGGTATATTACTATTTAGGACCAAGGTTTGCCCCTGGGTAAAAATGCATTTAACACAAGAGGTATCTCATACAAGCTACATTTAAATTCTGTTCAGTGTATGTTTACTGTCTTTTTTCACTCTTCCAGGTGCTCAGCCAAGGGAGTAAAGGTTGTCTTGTAGCTTAAAAACATACAATTGACGCTCTATTAACTGGATGGGAACTCTGTTCAGTAGTGGTAATTTGGAAAGAGGACTGAAAAAACTCTTTGCCTTCTCATTTCAGCTATGTTTTGCTCCCAATTAGCTATTTAAAAGGACAAAAGAGTATCATGCATGCCCGCATACTTACCTGATACATCTAGCAGTACTCCACCTGCTTCAGTAATAATGATTCCAGCCCCTGCCATATCCCAGCAGTGAATCCCCATTTCATAATAGGCATCAGCTCCACCCGTTGCCACAAGGCACATGTTCACAGCTGCTGTACCAACGGCTCTAATCCTAAAGGAGACATATTTGTTTATTTAATTGAGAACAGTTTGTAAGAAAGTCAGGATGTCTGTGTACACTGCACAGAGAACACAGAAGCATCATACGCAAAGTGAACTGAGCGAGAGAAAATGTGACGGAATGCTGCAGCGAAACAAATAAAAAGTTTGGAATGAAGTTTTGCTTAAGTAGCTTGAAGAGCTCTCCAAATATAGCAAATTTCCAGAAATTACATTTATGAATTCTCTTAAACGATTTTGGTTTAGAGTGAAAACACATCTCAAAAAAAACTTTTTAACCTAAAACATATTATGGAAGATATCTACCCATGAAACAGTAACAGATACTCTACTTCACTTTTTGAATACAAGAATTCAAGTAGAGTGTACACTGTTCTTAGCATTGAAAAAACAGTTACTTCAGTTTCTCTGGTGATGCTCAGTAAGCATCACTGACTTGCAAAACACCGTAACTGCAGTAATCACAAAAAATAAATTACACAGCATAAATTTGGTCTGGGTAATTTCATCAAACCCCTTGTGTTACAAATTCCAGTTTCTTTTGGAAATGTTGATGCCCTTAGTCAGTAAGTGTGACTTGTACAAATAGTTGCAGTTATTTTAATTATCAGTAAAACATACGTTAAATTGTAAACCATAGCAGCTAAGTTACTGCAAGAAGCAACTTAAATCAACTCCAATCTCAATTTATTTTTTACAAATAAAATACCAAAGTTCAACTAACAACTTACCTAAAGTGTATTCCCTACTTACAGTTTAGCATATATTCTTTAATGACATCAGACAATTTTTTGAAAGTAGAAAAAACCCTATATGTTAAGTGTCAAAACAAGAATCTTGAGAATCTCAGCATAAAACTACAACCCCTTTTAGATCAGAAACGTGAGTAGGGTTGAGTAACAAAAAACTGTCTACTGAAACCACATTTAGACATAAAATGGTTTGCAGAAATGTAGGCTTTAGCTTATCTGGAGGAGACGAAGCAGGGAACGTAACCAAAATAAGAGCAGTTTATGGACACTTTCATCTACTTGCACAAATTAAAAAAAACTGTACGGTGTTGAAAGAGGAAAGGGACATCTGCTCTTGTCTTCTGATATATATAAAAAAACCAAATTATTTTCATTACTACAGAGTAAGGAAACTAAGAAATGTTATATAGCTTCTGTTTTTCCAGTTTTACTCCTTGTGTGTTTCGGGGGGGGGGGGGGGGGGGGGGGGAGAAAAGCACAAAATTGTATTTCATTTGTTTAACTAGTAAATACAATACTTTTTAGTCCTACAAAACCAAAAATGCTTTGCTTCCCAATACTGATTTTTAGGGTTCTCTTATATATGTCCCAGCTTGAAAAAGTTAAAACACACTTAGAGTTTCTCTGCAGAAGCTACAAGACAAAAACATTTAAATCATATTTCACATTTAAGGTGTCAAATGTAATGCAACCAGTCCTTCCTAAAAATTATCATATTTACATATTTACAATATTAACACTACCAGTAAATATAAAAAATAGGAAGTATCTTACCCATGAATAGGAATACTGAGAAGTCTTTCCATGTTAGCAAGAATTATTTTTACAGTCTCTGGATCACGATTTGATCCCAATTCTGTTACTAAAAGGGATTTTGTAATGTCTGAAAAAAACCCAAAACCTCACTTTTCCAACAGTACAGCTTATATAAGAACAGTAATTAGCAGAGTTTACTTCATTGCTTTCTTACAAGACTGAATAAAAGTATTTTAATACAAATATTACATATATTGAATGTCTAAAAATCTGTTCTTACATGGAAAATGGCAGGAAAAAATAAAAATGAAGTGAACAAAGCATGATCTGATTCAATTATGCATATACATTAACCGATGTCATTAGTAATTAAATTCTATTGCTATAAAAATTAGAACAGTCCTCATATCTTTAAAGGTCCCGCTTTAAGTGTGGATTTTACTTTACATAGGGTAGTAAGTATACAAGAGTGATAGTGATTTAAACCACTACTTCACACCTAGAAGAAGTTGAACTGTTTGGTAGGTTTGTTACATACTCTAAAGAACAATCATAGACTGATCACAGACATTCAGGGAATTAAAAACAAACAAGCAAAACCCCAGAACACAGACACACAGGGAGTAAAATCTTCAATTGCTGAGTCCTGATTTTGCAAAGATCACAAGCATGTTTTACATGCATCAAAGAGAACATAAAAGCTGTTTCTCAAAACTGAACAAACCATGGCCAAAAAAAGCCTGTCTTTGGAAAACAAAACTATGAGCTAAGAAACAGGAATATATCCAGGTCTAAAACTGTTGATGCCTCGTTTGCAAAATAAATGTCATTACTAGAAACAAGCTACTCAGTTCAGCTTACCTTCTTGGCCTGATACTTGAAGTTTTTGACCATTGCAAAATGCACCTTTTCCTTTTCTGGCAGTATACATCTTGTCTTCTATACAACTGTACACAATTCCAAACTCTATCTGTAAGAAAAAGTAAAGATACCTTGAGGTTTTTTTTCCCTTTCTTCCTATTTACTGTGAAAATGCAGATCTTAGTTATAGCTAGCAACAAGGAATTAATTTGGTTTTGATGGATTAGATATTAAGTAATAAAAAGTATACCTTTTTGTTTACAACAAAGCCAATTGAAACTGCCACAAATGGAAACCTACAAAACAAAACATTTTACTGATTTATAGTGAGATACTATGCTTCTTTCATTACCAAGCTTACTCTCAATAAAAACAATGTTCAGTTAAATGTAATGTATATTTCAAAAAGAAACTTGGACTATATAGGAAATGTTAGTTTTCTGAACTTGCACAATTTACTAAGAAAACAGACCCAAGCCAACACCACCAATTACCATTTAAAATACAAACTTTTTCACCCACTGAAACTAAGCCTGTTACAGCTTAGGGACTGTCATCCCAGTTACAACTGTTACTAGCTCAGGGACTGTCACTTTATAGCCAAAGAATACAAGCAAGCCTCTATACTACTAACCTTTCTCAGAAGGAACAAGCTGGCCAAAATGGTCTCACCAAAAGAAACAAGTCATCTCTCCCCCCACCTCCACTTTCTCCACCAAAGCAATGAGAAAGACAGATACTGAAGTGAGAAGGAAAAATGCAGGGGGAAGAGTGAAGGCAGTGGGAATCTATAGGACATGGTGGGCTGCGTCTCAGTCAAGTTTCTAACCATCAACCAATTAATTTTTTTTATTATTATCTTTTACTCTTGAAAATTTGCAGTTCCAAAACATTTGCTTTAATTGCTATCTGAAAAAAATACAGACTTTTAAGTCTGTAAATCCAGCAGAATGAGTTCTTTTCTTACAGCTTTTTCAACACGTTATTTAGCAGGATTCAGCAGCTGTTTAAAGCTCTGGCACACATTGCAGCAGTCATTTCAAAATTGGAATCACATGCACTCAGAAAGCTCATCAGGGCCAAAATCTGTCATGTTTGAAAGACAGAAGGAATAGGTAGTCAGCATTACACTGAAAGTCCCCTCCTCGTCCTGGTGTAAAATACCACTAGACAATTACCGGTGATATTCTGCTTGCTTTCATGGTAGTGGCTCCTAGATCTCAATGAATTTGAAGTTTCTTAGAGATCAGCACTTGGAGCTGTTATCACCTCTCTGAAGATGCTGCAACTCCTAATTCTGAGTCCTGTTGCTTTACTGTTAAAATCTGCCCACCTATCTTTGGCACACGTGCCAAAAGCTGCTGATCCCTCCTATATAGTACAGGCCTCTCATGGAACAACTGCTGTTGGTTATAGAGTGAGACTATTATAATACTTACAGAAATACTAAAATGATTACAAAAACTGCTCAATGGCTCTCAATAAATGCAAACAGCAATTTGTAACTATTAACAAGTCCATAATATCTCTTTTAAAGCAATTTAAAAGTGAAAAAACTTTACTTTCATGGAACTGGAGAAAGAAAAAAGGTAATCAGTTGAAGTTGCTAACATAAAAAAATGAAAGGTGGACCTGTGTACGAAGTTGGTAGTTCCATCAATAGGGTCTATAATCCATGTGGGGTTATCTGTCAAAATGCTGCCCTCTCCAGCTGCAACAGATTCTTCTCCGATGAAGCTGGAGTAGCAAAGACATTTAAAAGATACAGAGAAACTGTTTAAAATATCTGAATTACAACACTGTCCTTGAAATTAAAATTTTTAAAGTGAGATGCAGGTTTTTGTACCACCAGCGATCATATGTAAAAAGCTGAGAAATACACAGTTTCTCTAGAAAGCACCAATCACATCTGACCAAGCTTGCATCAATATTTATGATGTCAGAGATAAGCACAGCATGTGGGGAAAAGAACTTTACATTTTAATATCCATTACTGGAATTTAGCATTCAGAACATTTCAGTTTTCATCATTTTTTCCAGTGACAGCATCATCAAATTTTTGTCAGAATACTTGTAGCTATTTACGCCTTTCAGTTTATTTGTGCTATAAACCACTACTTTTTAGCTTGTGTTTTAACTGAAGAAAACCTTTGTGGTCATATGCATCTAGTTACACCAGTACAGTAACTGTTAAATTTGCAGTCTGATTTCAACCCAAATATGACAGAAAGCTGTTAGTCTCAAAACTGTTTAGTTTTACAGGCATTACAAAATGGTAACATGGTAAAGGGATGAAGTCTCAAGTTTAATAGAGTTTCCTTAAAGTGGGTTTGCTAATTTTTCTTGCATTTTCTTGGAGATTTTCTTATTGTAGCTATATATGTGAAGCGTAATAAATATGTATAGAATTGGAACAACTGAGGTGACGCGAAATGTCAGTAACCTAACTAAAGTAGTGTAAGCACATAGACTTGTGGAATGACCCTGAAATAACAGTTTCAGATGCCAAAACTGGGAAAGTTACATGTAAGTAAGTAAAATACATACAATTCATGCTTCAAGAATAGATTTATTTTAGGGGGAGGAGGGGCATGGGGAGGAAAAAAAAAAGGAAAGAGCAATATAAAAAAATAAATCAGTGTTCTGTATGACAGACTTTCAGTTATGTAGGATCAGAAGATCCTGTCTTCTTTTAAGGATGTTTGATGTTCTTAAGTTGTATGAGACTTGCCAAAGGCACACTCAGTACCACGCGACCCATCCAGCACAGACAGCGAAGGCATGCTAGTTTCAACAGCCAACAGCATACAAGAAATTTGGATTCTGGGTATCTTGGGGCCACCTTTGATTCTCCAACACAAAAAACCCAAGAAGTTACTTACAGCTGGCTCAACTGGAAGTGACTTTCAGTATAAGTCTTAAGCAAGGCTAAACTCACGTCAGTAGACCCTTGGGGACACCTTGTTTTGTTACTACAGCCCTGGGCAAAACTTCAACCTGCTACTACTCTAAAATACTTAATATATAGAGGGTAAGAGAGAATTCTGTAGCTTTCCAGCATGCCAATCATAATGAAATTTTACCAAGCAAAATCAGAAACTTTCCATTTTCTTCTTCCAGTCACCTCTCCCCTTCTTCTATAAAAAGTGTATTGATAAGAAGCCATACCTGTGAGAAGGATACTTTTCTTTTATCAAAGAAATAATGAAGTTTTCTACTTTTTGATCAGTTTCTGTCACTAGATCTACTGGTGAACTTTTAGTCATAACAGATACTTCTCCTTTGAGTGCTCCATGGATTATCTGTTAACAAAATTAAATAAAAAAAAGAAAAAAGAAAAAAGCTTTCTCCATTAACAGTATGGAAAATACTAGTTTTCCCAAAAATCTGAGCATCATTTTTACCGTCATTTTCTATACTGCACATAGAAAACATGAACACAAGCAGTGACAAAACCTGGATTTAACTGCAGGAGCTGGGGCTTACCCTTGCATCTATCTATCTATCTGTCTCCCCACTCAGCACAAACTTTTTACATGACCTTAAATCCAAGTACTACAAGAAAATCCACTGGTACGTGAAACTGAGCTCTGTTTTGTGAGGACAAGTTTTTGATTTATAAATTTAAATACCAGAGTTGAATGAAACACTTAAGACTGAGCTTAAGTCAGCTATTTTTAACCAGACCCTGCATTTATGATCTTAAAACTATCAGAATCAGCTTAAGCAAGAATCCATGCCTCACAGCCTACAAAATTATTTTACTATAACTTAGAAAGATTTTCTGAGGGAAGACTTTAATGAGGTCATTGCAGGGACAATGTTCTGCAGATTCTGCAGCTCCAGGGGACAGAATTAGTACTTGTGCCATCTTGTCTGGTTGCAATAGCATTCAAATGTACCAAGCAGAACCACCAAGAACTGAACATTTGGTAACCATTCTTATGCTAAGGCTCTGTCTGCCAAGATGTGCAAACTCTTTCTTGTTCTAAGCCATCTTAGATCACACATGTGCAAAGTATCGCCACTGCAAGGGATGCTTCTTATTTATAGAAGTAAAGCCGTCTTTATGAAGAGAACTCGATATGGCATCTTGTGCCAACAACAAGCCACTGTATAAAGTTGATTGAGGTTTTCACAGGAAAGACTGTCAACAGTTTTCAGGTGGTAAAATAGTAAGGCAGACAGGTGCAGTTTAAGGGGAAAAACAGAGATGCTCCTTGTTTACCACAATTTAGAATTTTTTATTTTTTTTTTAAATAAAATTTAAGGAACAAAAGATACTGCTTAGTCTTTAACCAGACTCTGGTCCAAAAAAAAGTGCAAAGTTGTTTTCTTAAATTAACCAAGCCGTAAACATCAAAGACACTCCAATCTTGAACATCACTGAACGATTCTGCTAATTTATGTTTTTGACAAAATAATCCTCAGAAGAATATCCAACACCAAACTCCTTCAGAAGCTATATACATACCAGACTCAATAAATAATGTTATTATTTATAATAGTTTATACTTACCTCCCCAGCTTTTCTTGCTAAAGCAACTGCATAATCCATACATTCTTGCCAAGGGTCTGCCATCTTTTCTTAGATATACAACCTATGAAAATAAGAGATTAATATAAAAATAAATACGGGGTTTTTTTTTTACAAATTCTAATTTTCTAGTCCCCCTGTTCTGGACTGTACTGTTTTCTCCTTGCTCAAATATGGAAGCTTGTCCTATCCTTTCTCTGAAAAAAACTCCACCCCCCACTTAAAAAGCATTACAACCTTAGACTAAGTTACCAGATTTTTTCCCCACATTTTGTGAGGGAAAGCATAACATAAAACATTAACAAGTACAGAGCCTCAGTCTTGAAAGACACATGCATATACAAGATTCCACATTTAGATACTGACCTCAATGTACATAAAGGCTGTGAAAAGCAATAGTGTGGCTACACACAAGCACATTCTCAAATATGGTGTACAGCTCAGGGCCTTTTTGCTTAGAAATACTAGAATCTTCAGTGTAATTTATTGCAGAAGACTGCTGACATACAGCTTAGTCTATTTTTAAGTATGGTTTAAATGACTTTGAATATCTTAAATTAGAAGATTAGAAGCTTAAACCCAAAATCTATCCTTTCTGTATTTTAGTCCTCCATGCTTTGTTCTGAGGCTTTATTCCAAACACAAATATGAAATGGTTTTGATTCTACAAGAGAAAGTTACAAGATCCCAGTCATTTAAAAGCGTCTTCTATATTCTTAAGTATTATGAAGCAATAAAAGATGCGTTATTTCCTATGCAACTCTACTTTCATGAGCAATGTAAAATACAAATCAGCATATCATACATTATTTCTGATACACCCCCAACGGACCACAAACTCATTCAGTCACACAACAGTATTCTGAATTTTGGAAGTCTGTTTCATTTTTGAGATCTAGCCCTTTAAGAAGCCTTCTGGGTATTTCCTACTTGAGTCATTCAGTTTTTAAGTGATGAGCCAGGTAATGGTTTTGTAACACTTGCAGATTCACAAAGATTAGATAAATGATCATAAAAAATCCAGCACTGGAACAGCATAAAAAACCTTGTGCAATTAACATGATCCACGAGTCCCCAGTCCAATCACGCTGATCTAATGGTCCTTGCCTCTTTCAGCCTTGGTCCTAAACAGATAGATGGCTAGAAAAACTAGGTAAAATGCAAAGGATACGATGCTTCAATTACGTTGATAACGTTCTTTACTTATCATAGCCTTTAAAGTATAGGTTGTGTTATATAAACGCAGAAGTAATTTGTCAGGACACAGAACTGGGTACCACAGCACTAGATAAAGTTACTCTGTTATCCATAAAAGACTGGTAGTACTAGAGGAACCTTAAGTACACTGACATCCAGTACAACGACACAGACTCATGTAGCAGAGGAAAAAAAAATCATTTACATTTCACCAAAACCTTAACTCCACTTATTCTGCTTAAATACCAGCGCCTACATTGGAAGTGTCCTACATGGAAGAAGTGTCTTTTTTTCCCCAGCTCAGTTCTGTCCTCTCTGGATGCCCCGAAACGAGTTTGTCCCACAGACTAGGTCGCGCATTCAGAGTAGAGGTTTGGATCCCGGGCTGGAAAGGCTGACGGGCGGCCCACACTGCCCGGCCGGTGAGAGCACCTCCCGCCCCGCCCCGCGGCAGGGCCACACAGCCCCCGGGGCAGCAGCGCATCCCCCTCACGGCACCCCGAAATGGCGGCTGAGGGAGGGAGGGAGGGAGGGAGGAAGAAGAGGCTCACCCCTGCCGCCCTCCGCCGCCGTCGCCTCCACCGCCGCCGTCGCTCCCGCTGAGGCGCGCAGCCGCGCCAGTGCGCAGGCGCCAGGGGCGAAACCGTTAACCCCGCCTCCTCCTCCCGGTGTTCTCTGGCTGCCGCTGCGCCTGCGCGGGGGGGGGGAAGGAACGGTCGTCGGGCGCCGTCAAAATAGCAGTGAAGATGTTGAAATTAGCCTTTCACGTGGACTTCTGCTTAATAGTCGGACGTGGCAGGATGAAGGTACCGTAAGTGCTCTCCCGTGGAGCACGGGGTTGGCGTTTACCTGGGCTTTTCGGTGCTGAAGGCGCCACTGTTGACAACGAGACTGCGTTATTCAGTGTGTGGAAAAAAGTATGAAGGGCCGTGAAAAAGGAAGATGAAAGTACGTGTAACAGTCCCCTCGAAGTAAAGCAGCATTTCGTCAATTCAGGTTACAGTGCTTAAAAAAGAGTAAAACGATCACGTTTCTCACAGATGTGGTTCTTCTCCATTAACGTCTTGATTTTTCCCTCAGAAACCCAACACCCGTGAAACAGCTTCCTTTGCCCCCTCACTAGCCCCTCCTGCTGCCAGTTCTGCTAATTAGAATAATACCAAATCAGTAACCAGAGAGAACTGGTATTTTTAAAATATACAGTAAACACATTTTCCAGAAAACTCCCTAGCTTTCAAACAAAGATTTTCGAAAATAATTTGCAGTTCGAATGATGCATTTGCAAGATTACTGTAATTAAAGTTATACAGAGGTGAAAAAAGCTTTCCTTTCCAAGACTGACTGATACCAGTTTCATTGTTTTTCTGTGGTCTTTTGACCCTATTGTCTTTCATCAAGTAAAGGTAAAACATTGAGGTGTTGTATTGTAGTCACAAATTGCAACTGATATAATCTACTGTCATCTGTAAAATGATAACCTACTCTAAACAGGACAAGGGTTGTAGTTTGCTTTATGACTTAAACTGATCATAAAATGACTACATCACCAAAAGAAGCAGTCTTACCCTGTTTCCCCAATGCCAATCCAACCCACAACTAGGCACTTGTTCAGGGCCAAATGAGGGTAGTTTTGTCCTTTCCACATCAGTAAAGATATGGTTTCCATTCCCAGCGGTGCTGTTGTGTGGGACAAGTCACTGTCCCTTTTCATGTTCCCTCCTTCCTATTTCAAGAACAGGAATAGCCTTATAAACCTGTTTTTTTAAAAAAAGTATTCAGAGTATTCACAGCCATTAAAGAACTGCAGAGATGATAAGGTGTGTTTTAATTATTTTGCAAGTCATTCTTTACAAGGTTATACTAGAAGCATACAGCCAATTGGAAGAGGCACTTTGGCTCTGATTCAGTCTTTGTTGAGGCAAGCTGCCAAACATGCTTCAGTGCAAGCTGTATTGGACTGCACCAGTATTATGGAAAATGGCTTCTTTGACATTGTTAATACTATACTTAACATTACAGCAAGTGTTTTATAGGCTTTAGAATGGGATTTCAAATTCCGCATTGCTCCTAAAATCAGCAGAAGTAAAACAAACAGAAATGCCTGGAACACTCTCCTCAGAAGTGTAAGAATTTCCCTGACCCAAACCACAATTTCCATTGCAGCTGAAAGGAAATTTTTTGTTTCATTTAAGTGGCTACTCTGAGGAGAACTGAGCTGCAAGGAGGTATATTTTATGTGACACCTGATAAGCAAGATGAACAGAGGTGATCTATTGATAAAAGTCTTCAAACCAGACTGATCACAGTCCAGGGCAAATACTTTTCTAAAACAGACACACAAAAGGAAACTGATGAAAATAAAAGTATAAGTGATTACTGCCTGCTTTCTTAGTGTGATGTATTAATTCTTGTTTGCTACAGCATTGCCCAGCTGATCTAAAAAGTTGCATATCCAAGCAAAATTGAGCCCTAGATGTTAATGTAACCCTTTCCACACTGTGTTATGTGTATCACAAATATATGCTAGGCAATTTTGTAGCAATATTTGAAGTGGAACAAGGCCAGGAGCTGCTACCAAGAGCATTTTCAGCTTTAAAATGTTTGCAAAGCCTTGACCTTGTGCATTCTCTAAAATTACTATACAGATATAACAACCAAAAAGCTTGACATTTACTTATTTTAACAGTTTGGCTGAAAGTACTGTTTATTATAAAGTCATTAAGTATTTCTTTTGAACAAATTCCTCTTCTCACTTAAGTAACTTTGCATACAATTTCTTTACATCTACTAGAAGTGAGTTTAACATTTTATTTATTAACTTTGAAGTGAAACAGTTCAACTTCTAAACACAAGCCTGTAAAATTAACAATGGTTTCAATTGTCAAATGTCTTCTCCAAAGTGTTTTGTTTTGTTTTTTCAAATCCAGTTGTTTAACTTTCCCTATGAAAATGTACTAAGATAATAAGCTCTAGAAAAACAAAAAATTGCATATGCTAAGTAAAGATATGCCAGAGTCTAATCAGCTACAATGTGAGCAACTCTAGCCTAGGCAAGATACTGAAGCTCTGGGAAAGTTTCTGCTCTTGTTCCTAGAGTTGATGATTAGGACAGAGTTTTCGCCTCTCCTCAGTTATTTATCTGTCAGACTAGCTTAATTTGGTTTTGCTTCTCAGTTTCTGAAGACTAAGTGGAATGAGGTTCTATATACAATCCCAGACACATTCCTGGAATAAGATGAAAGTGAATGTGAAAACTTTTTAGAGTCTTATCAACAGTGACTTCCCATATTTATACTGTCATTTACAGGCTGCTAGCCCTTAGTAATAACTGGTGATTGATGAAAACAACCTTCCTGGTAAAAAACTTTGAGATCTCCCCAGAGGTTTACTTCCTGCATCCCAAGTCTATCTTCTCTCTATCCACAACAAATGTTACTTTAATTATTTTACCTGCAGCTGCTAGGGCAGAAAAATCAGGGGCAGAAAGAAGGGAGTAAGTAGAGAATGATGATTTTCTGCTGAAGAAAAATGACCCTGTTCTGTAGCAGCATTTTCCACTGGTTTCTGTAACACCAGCAGGGGGAGCAAGTTCAGTTTGGGGCTCTTCCCCGACTCTCTTGTCCCACAATGATGGTTGGCCTCTTACTGCGTATTCCTTACCACAGCAGCCTAAGACACAAAGAAAGGTGAACAGAGAATTGCGGAGGAAAGGGAGGAAAAGAAATAACAAGGGAAAAGGGAATTGTTCCTCTTGTGCTGGAAAGGGAGATGACAAACAGCTGGAGAGATAGGCGGGGGAAAGGGGAGAAATGTACATATACTTTCTGCTGCCAGGAACCAAAGATTTCCAAAATACTCAGCCACTGAAGACCCTTTCCTTCATGGAAACCAGAAGCACCCTCCTTTTTGTGACATCCACACCACATCCAGTAAAATCATTTATCAATACCTAAGTCATGTTAAAACTACAGTGAAGAGTACTGTAAAGTGAAATAAGAACAATTAACAGTGACATGCTTACTGAGATGTTTTTGGGTTTTATACAAGCCCAATCCATATATAATAATCCTACAGATATTCCTAAATTGTTATAAAGGTATACTACTTGGTAGTACCAAACCCCACAATACTTTACAGCCACTTGAACAAGACGACATTACTGTTCTGCCAATGGAGAGTACCTTTGGAAAAGATGCTAAGGCAGGCTCCTCTTACACTGTGATATTTTTTTTTTTATTGCAGCTGTGCCTAGAATGGGTATGTCATGCATGGCTGTCTGTTTGTTTTCAAACCGGTACAAATGAACCAGAATCTAGCATTATAGCCAGTGGACAATTGTTCCCTTTAGGCAAGCACGTACTAGAGAAAAACTTGGGACAGTTTTTCTCAGTTAGTGACCATGGTAACTGAATGAGCCAAAATACCAAACCCAGATTTGTGAATGCCCAGGTGACTGTGGTGCAGTGTCCACCTCCACTTGCAGGTCTGAGTACACCTCTCTGCTCATGTCAGCTCTCCAAACCAAAACTCCGTTTCTCACAGGACTAATATTCCTCAGCCTTATGTCCCCTGCCCTCCCCATAGAGTTTCTCCCCACTTCTATATATGAACTGCAATGGCAGGGCAATGTCCCTGAAATGCATCATATTGACATTTTTGAACAATGTAGACATTCAGTCTCCCTGTGGCCCAGTTACATCTCCAGGCATTACTGAGCACATTCAGTCATGTGCACATACAAGCTGGAACATCCTTGTGATCATGAGAACAGCACATGAAGATAGTTACCTGAAAGTGGCCTGTGTTTGAAAAAGAAAGGTAGCTCTTCTCAGACTTGTTGAAAGGTGAGTCAGACTGATCTAGCAGTGAGTCAGGCTGTGGCAGATGGAGGTTTCTCCCCCTGTCTGAATACTGCACCCTAATCGCAAGCCACTTGGTCATTTCAGTAGCAATGGATCACACCTTACATGTTGCAGCTGACAATCTTGCTAGCCTATTTAGTATCCAATAAACAGGTTTGCCTCAGTAGTTCATTCACACTGCACAGCACCACAGAGCAGTAGAAACACACTACAGCTTTGCAAATGGAGCTGAGGCTTGAGCTTTCCACTCCTCTGTCTACACCCATTCATACATTATCTTTTCTGTCATTGTAGGACTGCCTTTCCAGCTCCTCAGTTGGAGAACATTGGCTGAATAATTGTAAACAGATGAAAGCAAATTGGAGGGATTAGTCTTGAAAGGGTTCTACTCTAGCTTAAATAGAGACAGGCTCAAGGCCACTGCAGAATGAGTTTAGGTTGTAACAGGCCCGTTCAAGAAAGATGATGGAAGACTCCTTGGTTATACATGAAAACTTATGGTTAGGAAAGTGCTGGCCCTAATATTTGTGTGCAACATTACGTAGTTTTATGTTTCAGTAATTCAAAACAGCTCTAACTGTGATAAAAATAGCCTTGTGATTCTTCTTGCTATGTTTGCTTTTAATTTACAATCCAGCTCTGATATCCACCAAAAGAGATCCAAAAACTGGAGTACATCAACTACTGATACTCTGAACAGTCTCTTTAATAAGCACCAAACAATTTTAAGACACTGACACTTAAGAAAGCCATTAATTCTATAGGTTATACTTACACAACCAGAGGTGTAACTTCTTTATGTATAATCACTGTAAACAACTGATTTAAAACTTAGTAAGTCCATCTTGCAGGCTGCTGAAGAGGAAACAATAGAGATTTACCTAAGGTCAGAAATGCCAGGATGGAACTGCAAGCTGTTGAATGCTATGCTTCTAGCTGAACTGTATTTTGTCCTTTCTTATCATATTTATTCCTCTTTTACACAAGAATTAGAAAAGGATAATTTCAAGTTCTCTTTTTATCCCCCACCTAATCACACAGTGATGCTGAGATTTACAAACACAAGACAGACATCTGTGTGAATTTACTTCTGCTTCAGAAAGCTTTCCTTCTAAACGTCATTATGCTATTATGAAGAGAGAAGAAAATGTGGACCTGGGGCATGGACAGTGCTGGATTCCAAACTCAATGAAATCTGTTCTTGTAGATGTAGAAAAGATGCTGCAATAATGTAATGTGTTTCTTTCCTTCAGAGAACTGATACGCTGCAAGTTTACATTTTCATTATTTATTGATTTTAATACTTACTTTTCCCATCATTTACACAAAAATAAATATAAAATTTAGGAAAACATTATTGACATTATACAGCCAAATAAAGCAAGAACTTATTCTAGAAAGTAAGTATCTGTAATATTAGTTATTATAATAACTAATTTTCCTTTCAGGACATAGTTCTTTTGTCAGTCAAGCAATTGAGAAATTGATGGGAACTGCACCTTTACAACTGAGGACAGATTCTGGTGTACCAGTGATTTTAAGAGAAAACTGGACTTGGTTTGAATACCGCACTTCTAAAAAATTCTTTGATTTTATTTGTTTGTGATAATTTAGTGATTAACTAAAGTATGACTCTGTGTCTTCTATAAATAGAACATCATTATCAAGATACTCCAAAATTATATTTCCACCATTGTACAATGGATAGTCTTTATCAGATAGCCATGTTTCCAATGTGTGCTCGAATGGCAAAGCTTCTCCAGAGGCAGTATGGCATAATCTCAATTTCTGTAAGACAAATAGCATGGAAATTAACATCAAGATTTGCCTACATGAGATGCAAGAATTGGGGTGGGGGAGGGAAAAAAGGGTAAAAAAAACCCAAATCAAACCCTAACAAGCTGGAAAATGTTTGTTTGATTTACCTGGGATGTTGATTTGTTGTTGTCATTTTTAAGGCTTGCTAAGGAAGCTGCAAAATCTACTACTTTGCCAATACTCCACTTACTGCAAAAGAACATGGGCCTGCTTTTCTCTTTGTTCCCCTTCGGTAAAAATACTTGAAAGTAAATTCTTTCTGTCTAGAAAAACATGAAAAATAAACGAAAAATTATTCACAGAAGAAACACATAATTACAGTCATACACATCTAACAGTTTTTCAGTAGAGAACTTAAAATTCAACCCAAAAATTACCAACTGAAACTTGTTCTATTCCATCAGGACCAAGGCCCCATTTTACTGCACAATATAAATGAGATCATCAAGTCACATCCCCTTCAGCTGCAGGCATGTATATGATGGATAATAAGTTCAGAAAGGTGGAGAGAACATCTTTCGCCAGAGTCCCACAGCTAGACTGTTATATATAGACAGACATGAAAAGGTCTCTGCCCTGGGTTTACTAGACAATAATGACTACTCTGGGGAGAAAAAGGTGAGTTTAAATAAGCAGTGCTGGCTTTTGGCAGCAGTATAATGTCTCAAATTGGAATGCAAAGGCAGTTAAAACAGAACAATTCACCATACTAGAAATGCCTGCTTCACAAACCAATGTTCTGGTCACGGCCAGCTAATCCTTTATCCTGTTTTTCCTCCTTTTATGTACTAAATGCTCTTTCAGTATCTACTAGACTTCTTTAAGAAATTTCAAGAGTAACCTATGAGGGAGAGGTTTTGAATGGGATTGGGACAACCCCTTCTTCAGGTTTATTTCTTCTTGACATTCAACAGAAGACACAGAGTAAGTATGACTGGTATATTCATCAGTTCAGACTGCTCTTACTGAGTCCAAGCCAGACACTATCAAACCAGACAGTAGTCTTCTTTTTAAAGGATTTAATTATGCCTTCCCTAGAAAAATATGGAACCGCTCTTCCCCAGCTCTGTTCATAAAACTGAATCTGAATTTCAACCTGCGCATTTTCCTCAGAACTTGAGTGCTCTCCACACACACACAAAAAATCTTTTAACATCGAGGAACATTACAAAGGGGCTGGGGAAGCAGGACCTGAATCTTGCTAAAATGTAAATGACCACAACTTGTAAAACAGCCAACACAATGGCCACCCTATTATGGACACATGCTAACCTCACTCAACTGCTGTCAGTGCCCCAGTACCTTCCTACAGTTGCTCCTCCAGTTCCAAGGATGATGAGACAGTCTCCTGCAGTTCACTGGAACTTAATTCACAAAACAGCTCATTCTACTGTTGCATCCCTAACTATGGGATACGCCTCCTGGAATTTCTGTGCCATATCCAAGAAAATACCAGTCAGTCAGGGACACAATAACTAACACTATTTTACAGCATGGCCCTCCTGTTTTGAGCTGGTCAGTGTCAAGAGGGGCAACTCATACCAGGTCTGACATCAAAAGAAGCAATCACCTGCAGAAAGCTAATCTCAACAAAGAGGTCAGAGAAAAGGTATTTCTAAGATAGTCTGATTTTCCTGATCATAGACTAAGAAAGGTCAGGAAGGACCTCTGGTGTCATGTGGTCCAAAACCATGCTCAAAGCAGGGGGAGCATTAAAGCTGGACCTAACTATAAAGGTAGATTGGGTTGCTCCAAGTCAGATACAATCAAGTTTTGAACATCCCAAAGATGCAGATTCCACAAATTTTCAGAGCAGCTTGTTCCAAAGTCTAACCACGCTCACTGTGATTTTTCTTCCTATTATCTAATTGGAATTTCACATGTTGCAGCTTGTGCACATTGCACCCTGTCCTTTTGCTGTGCAACTCCAAGAAAAATGTGTCAATCTTCTGTGTATAGTGATGAGAGAACTAATGTGTCTAAAAGGCATTCCAGAAACTTTCTCTTCAAAAAAATCTGTCATCAAACTGGAACAAACTGGGCAGAAGAAGGCTAGAAGGACCCTAGGAAGCAATTTAAATAGAGAAGTGCTGAAGGTTAACAAGCTTAATTTATCAGTGTTAGAATTATCGCTGTTCTAGATGATTAAACAATTAATATCCAAATGAGAAAATGAATAGTAAGAGAAATTAGCATACAGTAATTTGTGCTACACTTTTTAGAGCTTACTGGCTTTGGAATTAGGAAGCAAATTTTAAAATTTTCTTATATATATATAAAGGGTGGATTTTTTAAATTATGTTCCACAATATTTGAAATTAATCATTTTCCCTCCACCACATATTTATTAAAGTGGTACTATCTGTGAAGAATGCTACACGCAGGTCTTTGTATTATGAATTCTGCCTAAGCAGAGTTATCTAATTTCTAAGTGTAAAGTATAAAAAAGTATAAAAGAAGAAATTCATAAGAGTACTCAATAATGGAATAGCTGTAGTTGTTTTAAAAACAATAATTAAATGTACTCTGCTAAGGTAAGGCTTAACAATAAGACTATCACACAATGTTTTCAGTATTACAAAATCAGTATAACAGGCCTAAACTTTGTGTGTTCCAACATAACAATGTGCTGAAAAGTAATTTAAATGCAGTTCTTTTAAGAGGATGCGTAAGTACAGATCTAAAGTGCAACCCTAGATGAAAGAATCAAGGTGTTTCTAAACCCAACATAATCCTGATATGTGGAAATGACTTGAACACCAGGTTTGACTGGCCACAGTAGTGAAAAACAATAAGGAATCTGTGAAATGCTTTGAGAATCAAAGATATTAAAGGCTGAAAGAAACATAAAGCAACTGTCAAAACCCTTTTGCAACCCAAAGGCAGGAACAAGAGATCTCAGGCCCTTCATACCTCATCCAGAAATGTAATAAATGTCTATTAAACCCAAATAGCAGAAATAAGAATGGAGCTTTGTGGAACACAAAGCTCAGCTTCATATGAAACAGGTTCAATCTGACTGGTACAGAGCTGTGCAAGCTGTGTCCTGTCTGTGTCAGAAGCCTCTCAGAACCCCAGCAGGAAAACCCATCCTTTTGAGATGGGTTTGCCATGTGTGATTGGTACTCCCTGCTCCTGACCCCTGCTAATAAGGTTAGCATAATTAATGTCATTTTATAAGGCAAACGGACATTCTCTACGACTGAGCTGGTCACAAAGAAAGCTGCCTTTTCCCCCCACTCCAGATGGCCCTGAAGGTCTTGCACACCAGGCAGACTTCTTCTCCCCCTCCCTATTGGCCTCAAGGTCCTGGGGCGCCAGGCTGACTACTCCCCTCCTTACCGGCCTTGAAGGTCCCAGGCACCCGGCCAACCTGGTGGTGATGACCCCGTCACAGAACAGGGAAGCCTAGAAGCACACAGAGCACTGTTCATAAAATAAAGCAGTTACAAGCCCTAAGTGGGACTTGGACCAGAACTGCCGCTGGACTGCAAAACCCATGATCCCCTGCTGGCCAGGGACGCCTTCACTGTCTGCTTCTTCCAAGGACTGAGTGACTCATATTCTTTTACATGTTTCGAGCCTAGATGATGACTGTGATATTGACAGTGCAAGCCAAGTGTTAAGATTTGACCCAATCTGCAGAGGGTCCAGGTGATTAGGAACCATAAGCTAATCTGTGCTCTAAAATCCTGTGCTACGCTACTTACAAAATTGTGCTACACCAATTCTGATTATAAAAATCCTGTACTACTCTGATCATAAAATTCTATGCTATCCTGATCATCAAAGTCTGTTAAAATAATAAAGATTTAATTGTAACTACAACTTAGTGCCATCATCATTCTGCCAAGGATCCCCAAAACAACCTGTCTGTCCCTGTAGTGTCGGGTGACAGAATAAATTGGTGTAGTCGGCAGAATCCTTGGGTCAGAGTGATGATGACTGATTTCCCCGATAAATGGGACTCCTGGAGAAAGGGGTTTACAGAAAATAGATGGCAAGATCCCAAGTGGGACAAGAAGTGGGTAGAGGCAATAAGCCATATCCAAAAGCCGTATGGAATGAATTTAATAAATGGAAGGATATGTGTAAAGTGAAGAAGGACAGATGGAAGGAAGGAATGTGCTGGCTATTAGCCGCAGTATGGAAAATTAGGAACGAACAAGTTGAAAGGTTAGAAGAGGAAATTATAAAGTTGAAAGGTGAATTGTCAGCAAAGGATTTAGAAATAAGTATAACCCAATTAAAGGCTGATCGCAAGTCTGGAAAAAAGAATGTATCTTGAAAAACAATTAGTGCCACAAGTTATAGAAAAAGCAAGAAAACATACTGAAAACCTGTTAAAAGGTAGCAATATAGACCTCATAAAGATCTGTGTAGCTATGTATGATAGTGCCTGGGATGGAGACATTTGGGACAGCCCAGATGAATCTGATGAGGAAGTAATTGATTCTGTACCAAGACAACCCTTGACTAAAGAAGAAATCACTACTCATGACCCACAGGGGAACAATCCGCAGAGATGGGATACTACTAATGTTCGAGATTTTAATGTGGATTATTTGTGAAAAATTCAGGCAACGTACCAAAAATGACTTGGGCAGTCAATAGTTAAATGGTTGTGCCCCTCTGGCATGATAAAGCAGCAAGAGTAACTCTGTTTGCAGGAGAGGCAAGAGACTTAGATTTAGGTACTGGAATTTTTCTCACCCTCAGAGGGAATGTTGCTTGAACCTTATGGACCTTAGCTATTCAGTGGGCAAGAGGAGTCCATTATCAAGATCAGAGCAAGGAACCTGCAATTCCTTGGCAGGGTCCAGATGAATTGCAGGAAGCATAATTACAAGCGGCTATTATAACCTTATTACATTGAGCCAAAGCCCCGGGTGATGAACCTAGTCCTTGGGACATTGATTTGAGGTGTGATGGTAAAGGAGCTGTAGGGTCATGGAAATTAATCTTTAAGCAAATATGCCAGTGTTTATTTACAGAAATCCCTTCTTCACCAGTGCTCTCCGCAAATGCAAGAACTAAATCCTAACCCTCCCATATGAAGGGAGCAGCGCCAGGTCCTAACTCCCTCAGTCCCACCTGGAGGTCGAACAAGTGCCCCACATTGCCATCAGGCCAATTTAAATAAAGAATATAATACCATCAGGAGACTTCTCAATCAAACTGAAAGTGCGCGATCTGAGTGAAACAAGTTGTGGCATGCCTGCATAAATCAGGGGTACACTGGTGACTTGCTCCATGGTTTGCCTACCAAAAAACTACAATTGCTAGCAAAGGAAGCTATCCACGTCTCTACCTCACCCCCTCCCATAAATAGAAACCCTTTTAAACCACAAAAATGTCCTGACTTATCTCCTATCAGAGAGCAGTATTAGGGAACTAGACAAGGGTCTCGGACTGGTGGAGGTACAAATGGCCCTACCCTCTGCCACTTGAAGACCAAGTCCCACCCTTTGAGCCATAGTAAACAATAATTTAAAGACTGATTTCCTCATAGATACTGGAGCACAACTATTCATGATTAAAGCAGAATGATGTCCTGGAGCTATCCCTCTGAAACATCAGAAAATATTAGTAACCCGAGTAAGTGGAGCAGCGGTTCCTTATTGAATTTTTAAGGTAAAACTGGAACTTCCCTTTTGCCTTACCCTGCCCCCCAAAATAGCAAATGCAACTAGGAAACTTATTTGGCACGGATATTCTGTGAGCTGGATACAGGGCAACACTAACTGGGCTATAGAATCAACTGATGAAGAAACAATGCCAGGACTCCAGCCAGGAGGTCACCTTTGGCTAGGAAATAAGTCCCCTGGTCCACTTGGCAAATTGATTATGTTGGACCTCTCCCTCAAACACCCGAGGGGTGGCATTACATCCTTACTGGAGCTGAAATAATATCAGGCTTAGGGAAAGTTTTTGCTTGCCAGTAAGCTGATGGTCTTACCACTGTGGCAGAATTTAATCAATGGTTTGCTGACACTCCCATGCCCTCTGCTGTGCAGTCTGACAACGGCACTTATTTTAAAAAAAATAAAAATTCCAGGAATGGTGTTGCCTGGGTGTTTCACCTGTCCTACAGACCCCAAAGTAATGGCACAGTCGAGAAGTGGAATGACCTACTGAAATGAGCTCTAGGGCAAAGTTTATATACAGGAAAATGGGGTAAAGCCCCACCTAAGGCTGTTAGACTCTTAAATAACTGGCAGACACCCACTAGATGCCCGCTGGAACAAGAAAACTGTTTCTAAATGGGGACTCCCTCTAGCTTTCACTGAGGCTTAGTGCCGTTATCATTCTGCCAAGGATCCCCAAAAGAACCTGTCTGTCCCCCCAGTATTGGGTGACAGCTGCATGGCAGGCAAATACATTTCTGCTATAAAATAAAGGAATTTGACCTGACTGCTCCAAACTCTACAGAGACGCCTTATAAAAGACATGACTAGTGAGACTGGTTTTGGGTACCAGGCTGAAATAGATGTATAAATGATTGTGGGCTTGAAGAATTAAATCCAAAGCCAAACTGACGGAACTAGATGAAGAACAAGAAATTTAGAAAACTTCCCATTTCCTTTGAGAAGTCAATTATTGAAAACAAACATGACTGACCTGAGGCAAGGACTTGTCCCCACAAGCATGCATTTTCAGTTTCATTAATGCCACTTTTGCTGCTGTCTCACTGTTTTTTGCTCCTTTGCGTTTTTTGCTTTTTGCTTCCTCATTTTTTTTAGAATCTGAGAACAATATTATTACTGTTAGTGTGATGATTCAGACTGTCTCCTGAACGTATCTTGGAATTAGTCTATTGGGCCTCACTATATCTCCAGGGTTCCCATCCCTTTCCTGTCCCTCTCATGTCCTCCCAAGGCCATATCAGGTACTCCTGTTCAAGAATATTTGGAATTGTTACAGTTCTAGCAGAACTTCTTTACACTGAAAAGGAGGTAAACACTATCATGAGGTTAACACAGGTTGCAAAAGCCAAAGAGATAAAAATTCCTAAGTTTCCACACCTGTGGCCATCACAGCATTCATATGGCAACAGTTTCAGGTCCTCCTTTCTACACATAACCCCACTGTCCAGTTAGGCAGTGCTGTTTATTCTCTTTCCTGTCCGACAGCTTGTTTAAAAGCTGCAAAACATTACTTTGTAGACTCATGTTTTTTTGCCATCTTAGTTGCATAGGTATAATCCCAGCAGATTGGCATACGCACCCAATACAATAGAGTTGCATTATTTGCACATGAATTAATAAGGAAATAATAATGGCTAGGTACAATTCATTACATTATAGTACTTGTAGAATGAAAACAAGACAATAATTCTGAAAGAAACCTGAGCCCTATTTAATCTTTAAAAATTTTCTTTATAGACATATGCTACTGTTGTCTCAGTCTAGATGAACATTATTACATGCTGACATGTGAGTTTAGGGCTATTTAAACAAGGAACCCCCACTCTTTCTTCTTATTTGGTCAAACCTGAACCCTCAGAAAACAGCCTTCTGAAGAAATTGTAGAATATATACCCCACTGTACTTGCCTGTAATATGTTTAACTAGCTGCTGGGTGGCAGCCATTCGAGGTTTTGGTGTGTCCAGTTTCTCACATTCATGGTCTGATTGATGCCGGTGTCTGTAAACAACAGTGTAAAACTTTTATTACCTTTTCCATACACTAATGAATGAGTATTGATGTTTAAACACTCTGTTCCACTCACCTTAGACAGAAATGTTTTTCGCAGTAAGGACATAAAACTGGCAAAAGCTCCTTTCTGTTGCAGTCCTTGTATGAGCATGGGTAAGATCTGTGCTGATCTGGTTTCACAGAATTGTTTTTTATATTCACCTAGGCATTAATATAAAATGTTTTGTGTAAATAAACAGATATTACAGATACAAGTCACCACCCCATCTTTCCAGAAGAACTGTGCTAGCTCTCTGTTCTGTGGGCAAAACCAGTCCAGTGATTCTCTCCTACTTTTGTCCTGGTTAAGTTTAGCTCAAAGTTAGAAAAACAACCATCGTCCTACTCAAATTCAATTTACTTCTGACAGGCAGAAAAAGATAGATTCATTTTTTTAAGCTTGTCAAATTCTCAGTTAAATAATTCATACTTATATACTACATGTATATATCTAATCTGAAAATATACAGTTAGGTTGCACGGAATTTTAATTTTAAGGTAGTCACATATTATTAGATTACCTCAGAACATCCATGAGCATCCCGGCTCCTGTGCTGAAGGCTTTGTGGCAAAAGAAGGAAATATCACACCGTTATCAACATTTCAGGAAAAGAAAACTGCATGTGAAAACATTTAAGTGTTTAAAGAGTGCTCTGACAAGTTTTATTATGGGAGCATTTCAATTAAATAATGAATCTTCTCCAAAATTTCTTCTAACCTATGCATTTCACGTAGTGAATGGATTGATCATATTCTTCCTGAGTATGTAAAACATTTAGCCCTTGGAACTTACACTCCAAGATAACAAACCATTTCAAGAGAATAAGAACATTAGCATGCTTAAGAATTCAGGTCAAATGAACTGGAGTTTGTCTGTTTTAATGGATTCTGAATCACCTTCCACAGCAGCAGAAATCCCTTGAAAGCTTCTAACGTGTTAAAGTAAAATCTGCCCTCAGTTTATCTGATCTTATCTCAGCTGCCCTCTGCTAATCTGAAGTGTAAATCAAAGTGCAGGCCCTGATTTGAACCTTGGAAGAAACTTCAAGTTTTTTCCACAAGAAAAATACCACCCCTCCCCCTGCCCCCCAAATCAGTGCAAAACAGGGTCTAGCTAGATGCCTTCCAAAACAATCTACCTGTATTCTAGAGATATTTCCACTGATTTCAAAGCTCCACAACAGCTGCTTGGGAAAAATGTGGCAAGTTCAATGAAAGAATTATTTTTTAACTAAACGTATCTGAACTAAGTCACAGAATGTTTTATACAACATTTAAGTCTACACAACTGTCACACTGCAACCTTATAGGAAAACCAACTTAATGTCCTTTTATGACAAGGTCACCCATCTAGTTGACCTAGGGAAGCCAGTAGATGTGGTGGGTTTGGGTATTAGAAAAGCTTTTGATATTGTCTCTCACAGTGTCCTTCTAGACAAAATGTCCAGCACACAGCTAGACAAGTCCATAATACGATGTGTGAGCAATTGGCTGATGGGTTGGGCTCAAAGAGTTATATAGTAAATGGGGTTACATCAGGCTGGTGGCCAATCACCAGTGGGGTTCCCCAGGGCTCCATTTTAGGTCCACTGTTCTTTGTGTTTTTATAAGTGATCTGGACACAGGAATCAAATATACATTAAGTAAGTTTGCTGACGATTACTAAACTAGGAAGACCTGTGGACTACCTCAAGGGTAGAGGCCTTACAGAGAGATCTGGGTAGACTAGAGAGCTGGGCAGCCACTAACTGCATGAAATTTCACAAGAGCAAGTGGAAGATTCTCCACCTGGGACGGGGTAATCCTGGTTATACATACAAACTGGGGGATGAGAGGCTGGAGTGCAGCCCTGCGGAGAGAGGTCTGGGGGTTTGGGTTGATGGAAAGTTGACTTATGAGTCAACAGTGTGCCAAAAGGGCCAACCACACCCTAGCACAGCATAGCTGGCCGGTCAAGGGAGGTGATTGTCCAACTCTACTTTGTACTGGTGCAACCCCACTTCGAGTACTGTGTGCAGTTTTGGGTGCCTCAGTGTAAGGAGGGCATGAAAGTATTACGTTGTGTCCCAAGGAGGGCGGACCAAGATGGTGAAAGGCCTCGAGGGCAAGACTTACGAGGAGTGGCTGAGGTCACTTAGTTTGTTCAGCTTGGAAAAGAGAAGGCTGAGAGGTGACCTCATTGCAGTCTACAACTTCCTCAAGGGGGGCAGTGGAGGGGGAGGTGCTGATCTCTATCTGGTGACCAGAGACAGGACACGAGGACATGGAATGAAGCTGTGTCAGGGGAAGTTCAGATTGAACATCAGGAAAAGGTTCTTCACTGAGACCGTGGTTGGTCACTCAAACAGGCTCCCCAGGGAAGCGGTCAGGGCACCAAGCCTGTCAGAGTTCAAGGAGCATCTGGACAATGTTCTAAGTCATTTGATTTAGTTTTAGGTAGTCGGGCGAGGAGCAGAGAGCTGGACTCGATGATCCTTATGTGTCCCTTCCAACTCGAGATACTCTATGATTCTATGAACTTACCAAAAGACACCTGAACAGCCATCACATACAAAGGGGAGAAAATCTGAAACAGAGATTTATTTTCAGTTAGGCAACATGGTCCTTTTTTGGGGGAGAAAATCTGAAACAGAGATTTGTTTTCAGTTAGGCAACATGGTCTTTTTTTTGTTTCTAGCTTAATTTTTACATGATTTAACTTTTGCTTACCTATATCATGGGGTAGGTGTCTTTACAAGGACACTTAGCAGCTGCATCTACAGCTTAGCTACTACTTAGCTTAGCTACTTAGCAGCTGTATCTAGAAGTGGCTTTTGTAACACAGTTACACTTAACTCCCCTAGCTAGTGTTACTGAAAAGCATATGAGTAGGTAAATTATATACATTCCAAAAGTTGGAATGATGCTTTAAATTAAACTTTTTTCGATATCAACTTTGAGACTAGAACATTTGGCTAGCCATCAAACTTGCCAGTTGCGCTAAAAATTGAATTTGTTACGAGACCACTCAGAACGCCACGGACCGACGGCCGGAGCAGTCCTTCCCCCCCCAGGGGGAGGCACCCCCTCACCGCCGCCCCGGCCCCGCCCCGGGCCCCGCCCCTGCCAGCGGCGGCCCGCGGGAGGCCGCGCCCCGTCTCCGCGACCCTGCCGGCGCCGGGCCGCGCCCTCCCTTACCGAGCTGGCGGCAGTCCGCCACCCCGCAGTGCTGCCCCAGCTCCAGCTCCGCCATTTTCCGCGCCTCGCAAATGACGGGGCGCAGGGGGGGTGGGGTGTGTGGGCAGCGAAGCTGCAGGAACCGGGCGCGCAAGGGCTGTCGGGCCACTGGAGGATACCGCGCGCCGGCTGCGCGGGGCGGGGCGGATGGCGACAGTCCCCGCCCCGGGGCGTGGCCGGCGGGGCCCGAGGGACGGGGCCCGAGGGACGGGGCCCGAGGGACGGGGCCCGAGGGACGGGGCCCGAGGGACGGGGCCCGAGGGACGGGGCCCGAGGGACGGGGCCCGAGGGACGGGGGCGCCGGCTCGGAGCCGCTGGGTCCCCGTGAGGAGTGGCCGCCCCGCCGGGCTCAGGGCAGCCTGCGCTGGCCGGCCTGCGTCCCGCCTCGGCGGCGCCTCAGGCCTCCCGTCAGCCCAGAGCCGCGGCGCTGGTGCTCTTCGGGCATCAGGCTGCTGTTACCGGGGGAAAAAGCATTTCTTTTGCGTCTTGTTTTTGTCGTTATTTGCGCCAGCCCTCCGGAGAGCGGGGCCGGTTCCAAGAGGCAGAGGGAAGGGGAACGCGGCTTTGCGCTCGTCTTGATTCATCGGTGCCGCCGTGGTTTCCTCCGCGACGCAGCCGTCCTTTTAAACGCCGCCTTTCCTCAGAACTCAGCGTTACCTTCCCAGCCCCAACCCGCGTGCTCGGCCCCGGCCGGCGGCGCTGTGGCAGCCCGCACCTGTGAGGCCTCCCAAGCGCACCTTCCGCCGGCGGGAGACCGGCGGAAAGCGGGGGGAGCCACGCACTGCGCGGCCGCCTGAGCCGCTCCTCCTCCGCCCCGCCCGGGGCTCTGCCCTCCACCCCCGCGGGCTGCCCCGCCGAGCTCCCCGGCGCCGGGCCCGCCCCGCCCCGCCGCCAGGTGCGGCGCCGCCGCCCGCGGGCCCAGGAAGTGCCGTCACGGCGCGTGCCGGGCGGGGCGGCGGCTCCTGCGGGCCGGGCCGGGCCGGTCAGACCGTTCCGTCGGCGGGTGCCGGGCCGGGGCCGCCGCCGCCATGAGCAAGATTTCCAAGTTCTTCAAGGGGGGCGGCTCGGCCGCCTCCAAGGGCCGCGGGGGGCCCTCGCCGCAGGAGGCGCTGGCCCGGCTGCGGGAGACGGAGGAGATGCTCAGCAAGAAGCAGGAGTACCTGGAGACGAGGATCGAGCGGGAGCTGGCGGCAGCCCGGCAGCACGGCACCAAGAACAAGCGAGGTGAGTCCTCGCCTGCCGGCGGTCGGGCCGGGCCGGGCCGGGCCCCGCTGCCCTCCGCCCGCCGCCGGGGACGGCCGGGCGCGCCCTGCCGGGCCGGCGGCGGCTGCTTGGGTGGCTTGCGAGGCTTTGAACCCCAGGCTTCGAAGGCCTCCAGGTGCGGGGCTCCGCTGAGGAGAGGGCGGACTCGCAGGGGCTGTTGCTGGGCCGGGTCTGTGGGCTCCGCAGCGCGTTCCGTGATCCAGCAGTGGACTCCGAGCGGGCGTCACCACGGTGTGCGCGGGCCGGGTGGGACAGGGTGCTGGCTTTGGGGCTTTGGCGTCTGTTGGGGTTTAATGCGTGGTGGATTCATTGTGGTGGGCTGGTAATAGGATGCCGTCTTCCTCGCTCATTTGCTCTCTGTGGCTTCCTGTGCGATACTTCTGTTCGCGCTTTGCACCGCAGTCGGTGTGGGTATCGGCTGGGTGCGCGTTGCGCGAAGTACTGCTGTTCAACGTGGGAACAGCTTGGGTGTTGAGCACTGGTTGTGCAGATAGCAAAGGAGCTGAAGCATGCGAGGGTCTCCTGGCTATTCATGGATGCATTCACATTATCCCTGTTGTGAGGGTTGGAGAACAGGAGGAACAAAGTGGTTCGCCTCAAATCACATAGGAAGTACGTGATACCACTAAAAATGAATTAGAGTTCAGAGCATTAGTGACTATTGGTCTGGGCTGCTGTTAGCTGCAAAGGAGAGGATACTAAGGGATAGTAAGGTCTAGATCCTGCTTGTACCGATGGTGTCATCTCTGCTTGTACCGATGGTGTCATCTCTGCTTGTACCGATGGTGTCATCTCTGGGAAGCAAATGGTGGTAGCCAATGTCTTGGGGGATATACAGGCCTTTGAGAAACAAGTTAATTACTTCCTAAAGTCACCTGGAGTCCTGTTTGTCTACTCTGAGCTTTATCTTTCTTTAAATACTTCAAAACAGAAGAAAAACATTTCAAATGAAAGATTCGTGACGTAACGAGAAAGTAGCTCTTTCATTTACTCTTTCTGTTGCTTGGTAATTTAAAAAATTAATGCCATGTAACTTAGAACTTGTGAGGAGCTGCACATTAAAGGTGTGTTGGTTAGCCCTTCAACGTATTTGTAATACTTTAGCATTTAATAGTTATTAGTAAAAGGCAGATTAACTAACTAACTTTTAGTTAGAAAGGATTTAAAACCATGGGTCAAGATGGGACAGATTTGAAGGCTGAAACAGTCAGAGGGAGTAAAGCCAGTTCGGCAGCACAGCTGAGTCTGTTGCTCTGCAGCACGGGAGCTGCCAGGGTTGTCCCGGTCCCACACTTTCTACTCCCCTGAGTGCCTGTCTTGTCCCCTTGTGCAGGTACTGGCACCTGTGTGCTGGCGCAGTGACCTGGTTCAGGAAGGTGATCCAGCTGAAAACTAATTTGCTGTGGGACACAGTGACCAGATCACTCCTGGGGCTGGGTTCATTGTGCAAATGCCCGAGCGGCAGGGCTGATGCAAGAAAACAGGCCAGCTCCTGGAAGTTCATCCCAAGCCTGGACTTTGAGCTGGCATGGCTGCAGGAAGAAGCAATGCTTCCTGCCTTGCTCCTGCCCTCGTACTGCTCCCTTCCTTTCCTTGGCAGAGCTCCCTGAAGGGTGTGTTTCAGAAAGCTGGATGCAGCTGTCAAACATCATGGGTTTTCTTTGGCTGGGTTATGTTTTTTACCCAGTGTAGGTTAAGTTCCACTTCTCCAGTTGACTTGGCAGCTGCGCGAGTGCTCGGGCACCTGTGAAGGAGAGGGTGGTGCACAGGCAGGAATGAGTACTTGTTGTTGGGAGAAGGTGGATCTGCTTCTCCTTTAACTTGGCTGGTTGATGCTGGTTTCAGGTGTTTGTTGGCCTTGTGCTTCAGGCATGCAGTGTTTGACAAATGAAGCTTTTCTCCCAGATCTTTGTTTCCACTACTGTGCTCAGTATGCAATTCTTTGTGGAGCCAGGCTACAAACTGGATTGTTGAGCTGGTCGTGGTTAAGAATAACTCCCTTTTATCTTGTCGTTTGCTCGGGGACCTACAGTTAAGGACAGTAAGGAGACAGAAGTAGGGCAAGAAGTGCAGAGTGGGCGTTTTTTCATGCCAAAACCGGTTCTAAAGCCAAAACGGGATAGTGTAACTACAGTCAGAGGAGAAATGAGAAACTAACCTTGGTGTGCCAAAGTGCTTGAATTTTGCGGGCTAGTGAGTGAACTTGAATCCCCAGTAATACCCCTTCATTTGATATGTCAGTTGTTTTACAGTTTAATTGCTGTTGATATGTATATAACAGCGTATTAGCTGGTATAATGTGCTATATAGTTCAGAGGGAACCTGTGCTAACCAGCATCTATTGTAGCATTATGTAAACATACACACAAATGAGAGAATAAAAGTTTTAATCTACATTGCCTTAAGTGAATGTTTCAAAGGGACCTTGCAGGTAATTTTTAATGTTTTTTCTTAACTGCTTCTGTGGAGAAGCCTATGGAAACTAAAATGGGAGTGTCTGAGACTAGAGCAAGATGTATCTAGATAGAAAATCTATAGAAAATGCACCAAATTAGCGTGATCTCATTTGGTTTTTAAGCATGTGAGTTTGAGTCAGTTCTACTGACAGAAGAGAGAGCAGATTCAAGCATCAGCAGTTTTTCACAAGTTCAGATGATTCTTGAATGGGTTCACATGGCATCAGTAAGCTTAACTTGATTTAAAAGCCGTAACACGTTAGCTATGCAAATAGATGTGAAACATCACTTAAATATTTTTGGCTTCTCCTTTGTGAATTGAGTATCTCTGCAGTTCCTGCACCTAATCTGAAATCATCTGTGCTTCTGGGGTGATACATTTCCAGCATTCCCCATTAATATCTTACTGTAGCTTGACCACTTGTGGGTTTTCAGAACACCGATATGTGTTAGAATCCCTCCTGCAGAGGTCATGTCATGATAAGCAGTATTTCTTTTCATGGTTAGCACTGCCTTTTAATCTCTCCCCATTCTAGATACAAAGTCAAGATTTTTTTTTTTATATCTCTTGCTGTATTTTTGGGGTATCTCAGTTTCAGCCAGTACACAGCTGCCAACTCCATCTGTGAACTGGCCTTTCATCTTCAATATTTTGAAGGTCATACAGGAAAATTTAAAGGACAGAAAGTAATACTGAGTATTTGAGAACTCTGTTTAAAAAGAAATGCGTTCTCTGAAGTGTGCCTGTGCAAGTAACATACGTGTGAATGAGTGTTGTTTCAGCCTGCAATTTTTCACAGATCCTAAAAAATGGCTAAATGAAAAGAATTGTTAAAAGAAGCCATAGCTGCTTTTTTTTTTTTTAAAATCCAGAATAGGATTAAATCTTAACCATAAAGAGCCATATAGTACTACTGAGGACAAAACCTATATAGCAAGTTGGAATAACAGGTAGGCTTTTACAGGTAGATGCTGCTAAACATGTTGTGTGGTATGTTTGGGCAGAGTTTACGTAGCTGTGTAGCATTCCTTTTCAGTGACTTAGTTGTAACCAGAATGCTGTTGAAACCAAACAACAATGTTGTGTGTTAATGTGGACAGGGCTGTCATACCTATGACAGGGTGTATGACAGTTTGTGACTGAGGGTTTCTGGCGGGGAGACAGGAGGAAGCCTTTAGTGTGTCTGTTTTGTGAGTTACAGCTATTCTCTGATCTTCACGATCATTTCAAGTGTCTTGCCATGAAGTGGAATGATTATAATAAGTCAAGTGCATTATTGTTCTTGAATTAGCCCCTCAGTTGTAACTGTATGTGGCTTCCCCTACAAGGTTTTAAGGATTATGAATGCTGATAATGAGTTTACTTAGGTTGGCATGATTTTTATGGCCTCCAGCAGCATTTCTTTTGGTTGTCCCTGGTGTAAGGGAGATCGGAAGTTGTAATCCATTAGTCCCTTGCAGGAGTGAAGGGAGGTTTGTGAATTGTATCCAAGAATGAAATCTAGTATTTTCACAGTGGTTTTATGTCTTCTGAAGAAACACTCCTTTCCTTCTTCACCAGTTTCCCCCTGGGAATTTTAAGGATTACTAGACAATGCTTTTATTTCTACTTCAGAAGATGAGATCATCAGTAATTCCTGTACTGATGGGTGTTGGTGGTGGGCTTGACAGGTAAAGGTGGTGTTATCACTGTACTGTCTCTTCATTCTGATCTGTCATGAAACCATGAGGAGGGTGCCACAACTCTGTGTCACTACTTTTGTTCTTTCCTTTAGAAACCTGGATATTCAGTGTGGCCAGGCTTACGATTGCCCAGCTGGCCATTTCTGCTTCCTTAATAAGGTATCAGCATGGTAGTGATATTGCGAAAATGTCCTTCTGTCTGTTAATAACAGTAGTTCTTTAATATGCATAGTTAAGCTGACATAATAGTCTACTGTTGTTCCAGCCACTTACCTTGAAAATAAAATAAACACTCAGATTAAAAGCAGTGGTTCCTAATCTGAGCTGTATCCTGCTTGCTGGACTCAGAAGTAGAGCACAAGAAACATGCTAAAACCCAGCCAACTGCTAACCACTTTATTATGAAATGCAGGAGTTGAACTGGCTTTTTTGGAGCACAACAGAGACAGTATATGAGATCGCTTTTTTCCTGGAGAAGACCTCCACCTCTTCCTGGTTGAAATGGTATTAATTGCGCTTGCTTCCTCAGACTCTACCCCTGCTTAGACTCTTCCTCCCTGGGCTGTCTTCCTTCTTTGAAATCTTTGGAATGAGCAACAGCCTTTTTCAGTGCCATTCTTAGACCTTCAGTGAAGTAAGTTTATGTTCTTTGCTCAATTTCTTTATTTTTTGATAGATATGTTCTTCTTCAGTTTGGTTATTATAATTCAGTAGCATTTCTGTGAAGCATTTCAATCTTCTTGTAAGACTTGCACACAATTTTAAAATGCTTGTAGGTGCAGTAGAAAAGCACTTAAAAGTTCATGATAATGTGTAAAACAAAAATAGATTTCAAATAGCAAGGAGATTCTCAGATCATATCTATAGGAGCTACTAAAACAAAACACTGTGCAATTAAGGACATGCGTTTAATATAAATGAGAAATCATGTAGTGTAGTGTGGGAATTTATTAAGCCTTGGTTGATAAGGAAGGAGTGTGAATTGATTTCCTATGAAGTGCTTTGTTCTGTAAGTCATTGGTAAAACTAAAGAGAATTAATAAAGATGATATGTTGCACTACAATAACGAGGAAAAGCTGTTTACGAATAGGTGCAGTCACACAGAGTTTAGCTGCTCCCGTGGTTTCTTAATTTGGGTGTGGTTTAATTAAATGTTAATACAGGAACCTTCAGGATTTTGAAAACAACTGCTTTGTGTGTAACTGAGGAAATCCATTTTCTCTCTGAGCAGCCAATAATAACAGCACCATTACAGAGTCCCATTTCTGAAAAACACCGACTGGAAATACTGCCCTGTGGTAGCTACTTACTCCAATTGAAGCCTTTCTGCATCAGCTAGTTAGTGCTCCTCAGTCCACAGGGCTTTAGACTCCTCTCTGGCACAGCCGGTGTTACACAGTTTCAGACCATTAAATTTAGCTGGAATCTCTGGCTTCCAAACCTAAGAATCCAGGATCAAATTTTGATTCAACTGAAGCTAAGGAAGGAAGTGGCTGGTGTCCTAATGCTACCAATGATAAGCATAAATAAGTAAGGAAGTAATAAGTAGGTAAAAAGATTATTTGGGATTAAGTCAAACTGATGTATTTTGGAATTGCCAATGAGAATTTTACAATTCTCACATTTGTCATTTGCATGACATCATGTGGTGTTCATGCATATCTTTCAGAATATGCATGATTTTCAGACAATCCCCCAAAACCTGGGAAAAATCTTGCATTTGAATACTGTGATTAATCTGTTGTGGTTGTGGTTTGCTGTCCTGGAACATTTTACTGCAGGTGCTAGAAGGCATTGTGTGTATTAGCCAGTGTGAATGCTTGTCCTTGCGCAGCTAATGATGACTGATTTTGACCATGTTGATTCAAGTGTTTGTCAAGAAAACACTAAATTTTTTAGTATGTTGTTACCAAAAATCTATGCCACCTCCTTGGAGTAATCCTGACTTCATTTGACAAGTTGTGTACTCCCGTGTCAAGGTTCAGTGTTCCTGCAGGTAGGCAATTATTTGAATAGGACAGCAACAGTAAGTGCTGCTGTTGGTTGAGTTTGGGGGCCTGCAGTGCTGCTGTTACTTGCTGGCTCTGACCCTGATTTAAAAATTAAATGTAAGACGCAAGGGAAAGGACACAGGTATTAATAGCATTGAAAAAGCAATGGGTTAACTCAGTCTCTTGGTTTTGTTTGGTGTTTTTCTTGCCTGGCACGTGTGTAGTTTGGAAAGGACAGTGGTCAGGAAATGCTTGTGGCAAGATTGTGTGTTCCACACCCGTAGGCCAAGATAAAGCCCTTTTCTCCTCCTGCTTGTTATGTGCATTTATTCTGGTAATGATTTACTCTGGGCAAAGTATGCTGCTCATAACTTAGCAAATATCAAAGACTAATCGCAAGGATTTACAAAGATAATGGGGAGTAGCTGGATTTGACTGTGGCTGTGTCTACAAAGTTCTATATGTTTTCAAGTTCTAAGGTTTAAAGATCATGCTCCTAAGTGATTGTAAAAAATAGATGCAGCTGAAAGCCAGAGAAATGTGAGTGCTCCTTTGATCTAACCCACCTGCTTGGTTAGGCCATTTGGGCTTTCCATTGCACTTGACAGTTCCTGCTGCTGAGACAGTTTAGAGAGCAGCATTGGTGGAGCATTGGTTATCATGACAGATCTTCTTACTCTGTCTTCCTTAGTTTTTACTGATGTATTGCAACCTCTTCTTTTCTTTCTTTCCCATTTCCTCCTTTCTGACTTCTCTCTGACATTTTTCTTTTTCCTCCCCACCTTCCCTGCTTTGCCTGTGTGCACAGGATGGAGTTCAAGATCTCCCGCAGTGGAGGAAGAAGCTGCTCTTCCCTGTGGTGCTAAAAGGAGTTAATCTAAAAGAGGCTTCCCAGCATGTTCATGCAACAGCATGTTGGTGATAAACAGGCTGCTGATCTGGTGTGGTCAAAGTTTGTCTTCCTACTAGTAAGGTAGGAGAGTGAGAATTACAAATTCTGCAGGTTGGCTTGGTGCTGAACTACTTATCCTTGCATTTTGCTATATAAAAACACAGTGCACTTTGCCTCTGCTTTTCAGCTGCCTTACAAGCACTGAAGAGAAAAAAGAGATATGAGAAACAGTTGAGTCAAATTGATGGGACGCTGTCGACCATTGAGTTCCAGAGAGAGGCACTGGAAAATTCCCACACCAACACAGAAGTGCTCAAGAATATGGGTTATGCTGCACAAGCTATGAAAAAAGTGCATGAAAATATGTAAGTGCTTTCTAATAGCTTTCAAGTTGAGCTTACTAACCACTTTCAAACTATTTTGCCACAGTCGATTGTATCAAGTCAGGCAGTTTTGACTTCATTTTGGGTTCAGGCATTTAATGTCAGGAATGCTACTGGTGCTGTAATGTTATATTTGGCAGAAAAATATCTTTTCTTAACAGCAAGTCTAGAAGGAAGTCCAGCTAACTAGGGAGAATCTGTGTGGTACCTGGTTATTTAAGTCTGCCTTGGCAGTAGAGACTGGCCTCTGCCCTTGATTTTTCCAGAAGAAAACTTAGTTGAAGAAATTAAGTGGACTTTTTTCCTCAAAGTCCATAAGCTGGACTGTGTGATTCAAAGTATTCATTAGACCTGAATAAAAGAAAGGGTAATTTTTTTGTGCATGTAGTATTTTTATATGTCCTATATTGTTTCATGAGGCATTTTCCTGCCTGAATAAACAGAGTTAAATCAGAAAGGTTGTTCTGGAGAAGTAAACAGGAACTGAAACAATAATGAAGTTAACAATAAGGGGAAGCTTTTAAATGGGGTATAGTCGTGTTAAGTTCCCCCAGTTCTGGTGAAAGCTTAACATCAAAAAAGATCCATCTATAAAGATGCTCACTTCGGGAAGGAGATGATATCTGCCCAGGGAATGTGACTGTTGGCTGCTAAAGGTTTGAGAAGCCCAGAGAGGGAGAGAGACACAGATGGCTGCAGTTTGACTTTTGTTATAATCCCAAAGTAGAAGAAATTGGACTGGCTAAAACATACAGGAGCTTGCCAAGAAACATTAAGGTGTATGTGAGGGAAATTATTCCCTGTGAGTTCTGCTGTTTATACAGCCATGGACAGAAAAAGAAAATAGGGTCTGTTCAAGTCTCTCTGCGTCTCTTCTGTAGGATTTAAATGATGTATCTTTAAAAATTTTTTCCATGTTATCTTGCCAGGGACTTGAACAAAATTGATGATTTGATGCAAGATATCACTGAACAGCAAGATGTTGCCCAGGAAATTTCAGATGCTATTTCAAACCGAGCGGCCTTTGCTGATGAGTTTGATGAGGTTAGTACTTCAGTAAAGCCTGTGAGTTTTAGCTGTTCAGTGACTGCATGGTTACTTTGTTGTGCAGTGGCTTGTTCCAGTGGTTTGTTTCTCAAAAGGTGTGGATGTGAAATTCCTTGATTCTAGTTTACTCTATCTAGGACATTTTATTATTTTATATATACAACACACACGTGCACGTATATAAAATAAATTAATAATATATATAATATAATTAAAATCTATATATGTAAAATACAGAAATATTTTTATTTATATATACATTTTTAAAAAGACAATTTTTCACTGCACTCCTCTAGTTGTTATTCTTATTTGTACCATGGAAGGAGGAGGCCACTAAAACATGTAATTTGTACTGCTCCAAGTGGACACTGAAACATATAATTTTTTGTGCTCCAAATAGACATCCGTTTGACTAAGTGCATGTTCCTATGCTATGAACTGGCTGCTGTTCACAATTCTGAATATTTGGACCGGTTTTTTAAGTTCTTTTTTGGTCCTTGGAGGTGCAGGTCCTTTCCCTGTTTTCCAGATTTTTCTACAGAAGTAGATCCATTAAGTAGAAGTAATTCCTGTTGGAGGCAATAAGGTTTCTTCCCTGAGTGCTTTTCTTCTGAAACCCCCACAAGGCATTTAAGACCACCTGAAAATTTGGTGCAGTAGCTTTCATGCAGTGTCCCTGGAATTGATTTTGTGTATCTAAGCAGGACATTACTTCTGATCCAACCATGGCTGATGACTCAGGGGTCAGGTATACTCAAAATTCCTGCAGTCTGTGGAATGCAGAACTGGGGATCAGGCTCAGGATCACAACCAGTTTGGTTTTGGTTTTTAACTACGTTTTAAAATGACCAAGCACTAGGGATCGTTTGAAGAATGCCCTAAAGAATCAAATGCTTCACATTCTCCCCAACTAATTCATTCCTATGTGCCCAAATGGACAACAAAGAAAAATGCATATGCTATATCATATTTGCTTGATTGGGGGCGGGAGGGGAGGTTTCATTTAACAGTTATAATTTGTTGAAAACGGTAATGATTCTTTGTATTTTGTTTTTCCACTTTTGAGTGTAAATAGACTTTTCAAGAAACATTCAGTCGGTACTGGCACTAGGAATGGGATTTGGCCTGTAGAAACTGGGCTTCAAACAACTGAAAAACATACTGCCCTCCCAAACCACTATACAGTGTCACTTACTTTTCATCAGTGCTTAAATTTTAGGAGTCTAGACTTATAAGCATGTTGTAGATTGACCTGGAAGTTCCTAAGGAGGTACTAGTCTAAGTTGATGGGCGTGTTTTCTGTTCTGGGAAAACAAGCCACTGTCACATGGGGCATCATTGTACCAGCACCTGCTTTTTGCATAGGAGCCTAATACTTATAGCACTTGTCCAGTAATTGGGAAACCTGGTTTGCAGGCCACTTAGTTTAAGAGTGCTAGAATCAATGACTTAATTGCTGGGTTATGAGGTGATTTGTGTTGGAGGATGATATTTAATTTTATTTTTTTGAAGGACATTTTGACTGCACGCTTCGATTTCCTCTTCACATGTGTGCCATAGGTTTAAAGAGATCATGAAAGCATGTAATTTCTACTGCTTCAGATAGACACAAAAACATAAGGGTACTTTCTCCCTGGGTTGACACAGTGTATGTCATGAAGAATGCAAAAAAGCTTGTCCCACCTGAGTAGGATGCTTGCTGGGAGGGGCGACCCTTGCCTGGACTGTTTCTGATAATCAAATGCAAAATACGCACATTTCAGTGGACGAAGCCTGGAACCTGGGAGTTTACCTCTGCAATCTTTTTGGCCTAGGTTCAAAATGAGAAAGGGCATTTGTTATTGCTGTTGCAGTACTCCACAGCCTAGTTGTAGAGCAATGCCTGAGTTGTGGGGAAACAAGGTAAATCCATGCTTGAGGATTAGAAGAACTTGAAAGTTGGGTCTCCCACTTCAGGAGCAAATGTTCTAGCCATTACACTATTATGTTAAAAGTGTAGGGGTCACGATCACTGTTTCCTTCACTTTTTTTTTTAAGACCCTGTTGTGGCTGACACACCTCTTAATTGTTTACTTGTTCAGCACAGGTTGGTAAGGACTAATTTGATGTGGGGGAGTGTTAGATGACCATCTAGAGGTCTTCAGAAAATACCTGTTTCCTGTTTCCCAGAAAATACTAGTTGACTTTACAAAAACTTAGATACTAACTTTGTAAAAAGCTTGTATTCACACCACTGACTGAGGCACTTAAAGTAAAGACACATTTGTACCTCAGCTAAATGCCTAAGTTAGACAGGAGGCCCCAACTTGCACATTTCTTTGAGAGATCAGCTGTCAACTGAACATCATCAGGTGTAGACCTGATGCTGAAATTTTTAGATGATATCGTAGTATTTGTACTGTGAACTAGGTCAGGTAGGCAAACTGTAGTCTTTTTTTGGCCTTAAAAATATAAAAACATGAGAAAGTAAGTCTAGGAAGGCCTGTGATGGTTATGTAATTATCATTTTAATTTCCACATTGGTGATAAGCAAGGTATAAATGTGTAGGCAAAGCCTATTTCAATACCTAGTAGATCTCACTTTGCTGCAGCTGCTTTTTCCCCAGCCACTTTTGCTCATTGTTTCTTTTTAAACCATTTTATCAACGTGGCAAGTGTCCATTTCTCTATGAATATGTAATATTTAGCTCCCTTTCTCTGGGAAACTCCAGCCAAAGAATTTCAGCTTTTTTTAAAAGTGTGTAGCCTTTTTATTTTTAGTATTATACAAGTGGATTAGATCATCTGTCCAAATCAGCTTCTGCAGCTAAAAGCCCAAGAGTGTTATGTGCTTCAAGAGTAAATAACGAGATCCAGGAGGACAGCTCTGATTCCAGTGCTGAAATCATATATCATCCTGGACTTGCGTGATAGGGCAGAAGCATAATGTGTAATGATATTCTACCTTATAACCAGTGGAAGCTGTTTGCTTTTTAAAATGGGAGAAATTACACATTAAAATTAGAATCCATTAAGGAGTACAGGCTCTAGATTTGGAACAAACCTGAGCAAAGCAGAGGGACATTCCCCCCCCCACCTCTGTTTGCCTTTTTGACGAGTACTACAATGCCATCGGTTTTCTTTCTAATTTTATTCCTTGTCCTGTTCCTGACTTCCATTGTCCTTTCAACTTTCAGTTAAGGTTTATTGTTATTGCCCACACTTAGTAAAAATTACACTTGTGATATGCTGCTTTTGGTATTTGTTTTCAGGTGTAAACTGTTTTTTCAGTAGTGCTTTGCTTCATGGTCATTAAATGTGCCCTTGCCTGAGATCACTGTCAGAACAATGAATTTGCAAATAATGTTTTCCTTGAATTTAGGATGAGTTGATGGCAGAATTAGAAGAACTGGAGCAAGAAGAATTAAACAAGGGAATGAGAGATGTCAGACTGCCAAGTGTTCCATCCACATCGCTGCCTTCTCGCCCTGGTAAATTGCTTGCTTGCCATTTTACGTTTCTCATGATTAAGGCATGCTTGAGTAGGAGGAGAGGAAGAGGGAGCTCCAGATATGTATTTAACTGTGTTTTAACCTGTAAAGTATTATAGGTTCCTTTTCTTATTTTTGTATCTGTTTATCAGAAGCAGCAGAGTGGAATTCTGGTTTGCTGTATGAAAGCATTTAGGATCAAATTCTATGTAGATTTGGGGAGGCAAACTCAGGGAACTTGACTTTGCACATATGATAATGCATCTGCTGCTGAAATGTAGTGAGATCACTGAGGAATGGGAAGACCTTTTTTTCTCTTTTTGGCAATTAAATCCTTAGTCTTTTTTAATTAGAGTCTGACCTAGATTCATAATGTTTGCGTCACAAAGATTCAGCTTTGTAGGGTACTGGTTTGATATTTGCCACTGGTATTTTAATTAGAAATGAAGGAGGCAGCAGGAAGTACACATTTAAAGAAATACTGTCATGCCTTTGCTTTCCTTCCACAGAACAGACTTATTCCTGGCATTAAGTGGTAGTCTTATTTTTCTGTAGTTCTGCCCTGTTCATTTTGAATTAAGCCAGAGACAGCCAACTTTTAACTGTACCTTTTACCGTGTCCCCGTTGTCCTCTATCAGCTGAAAGACTTGCTGTGTACTAATGCTGGTAAAAGAATATAAATATTTGGTGGCAAGGGCAGCACACATGTGGCACAGGTTATTTATGGTGCATTCTGCTGCAGAACAGGTTACCTAGACCAGCTCAGCTCAGAGACTCTCGTGTGTTTTGGCAGACAGCACTTAAACCACTGAGAAGCAGTTTAAAATGCTCAGTCTGGGATTGTTGCCTCATTTACTAGAGTCAATTGCAGAATAGCTAGTAAAAAAATGGATTTAGGAGAACCCAGTGCAAATTGCAGTCTGGGCATTTATGGCTTGTTCATACATCCTCTTCCAGATCCAGCTGTGCCAGTTGACTTTTTTATTAAACCCAGGCCATCTCCATGTGCTTCTCACTATCTTAATTTGCTACTTCATCTATCTGTATGACCGCTTCAGGCAAAATTAGCTGGTTACATTTATACAGTTTAAGGCCTCTGCAAAACTGGCTTATCTTTTATGAAACTGGATGCTTACTGTTACGCAGCAATGGCAAAATAAGAACAACAGTTAATGGTTCTATAATGCTTCTAATGGGAGATGTGAGTTACCCTCCAGATTTTAGAGATGGGGAAAGAGATGGAGCGAGGCATAGTGACTTTCCCCAGTTGCACAGTAAACCAGTGGCACTTGCCTCTAGAGTAGGGACTGGGCCCCTGGTCTCCCATGTCTTCTTCCCACCTTTAGTCCCTAGAGATGGTAGCTGCAGCCCCTCTCAAGACTGTGGCTCCTGGCTGTACGGCCGCCACAGGCAGGAGCCAGCTGGTGCCGTAAATGTACACACAAGGGTATTGCATCCAGTAACATTGTTCCACTGGTATTTGGAGGAATGCAGATCCTGACGTGCACAGCCCACAGATGGAGTCAGCCTGAGGTTGAACCTGGGCTGTAGGTCATGTAGTTTGTAGGTCAGTGAATGAAGACTATTTGGGTGAGGTTTTAGTTCAGCGAATGCGAAAGATGTGTGATAGGAGATTTGGGTAGAAAAAGGAGAGACGAAGTGTGTGTGGGACCTGGTACAGAGCTGGGAATTGCTGTTGCTGTGACCACAGCAGTTAACTGATGTCACATGAGCAAAGATAAGTTCAGGAATTTCTCTCTCCCCTTTAATAGATGACCGCTGTCATTAAAATGGGGTGAGTCTGTTTGGAGACTGGACCTGCACATGCAGAACCCTTGAGCACTATTTGGAAAGGTAGCAGGCTGCACAGCTGGCCGGGGTAGGTCACTTGTGCCTGCTCAAGTGGCAGTGAGAACTGGCAGCATTCTGTGGATGCTTGCTCTCTGTGACAGCTTTTAGAGATGAAAAGGTATTTTCTGTGGGAGTCATTCAGTAGGAGTTACATCAGACCTATATTGTTAACCTCAGGGTTATATGGTGAGATAATGGTGGGGCAAAATAGTCACATCTCTCATCAGCTTCATTACTGCGTTACCTTTGTTTAGCTTGCTACTCAGTAAATTGATCAGAGATCTTCAAACTGAAAAGCACTATGCAAGTCCTCATGCTAACAAATAAAATGGTTCTGACTGTTAAATTAGTTGGTGGTTATTGTTAATCTCTCTTTCTCTGCAGCATCGACCAGGAAGAGAGCAGAGGATGAAGATGAAATGAAGCAGCTGGCTGCCTGGGCTTCATAAGAGCATGGTCTTTTTATAATGCTGAACATTATAGTGCAGATGTAAAGAGCTGTAATGCTGTTTTATAACTGTACCTATTTAGTGTGGTTGCATTTCATACAGGCTGGTTTTTTTATGGCCAATCTTGCTAAGAATAGTGTTACTATTTGTTACTACAAAACTAGTTTAAAAACAAACAAACAAAAAAATGCAATAGTTGCCAAAACTTCCAAGCATCAAAGTTTTTTCAGCCTTGGCCAAGATTTGTTTTGTTATTAGTATCAGTTTTTATTAGGTAGTGTCTTACTATATCTGGCTGGTTTGTAAAACCTGTGTGCCTCACTTATGCACACAGCTGGATTCATTGTTGAAATGAAAAAGTCAAATAAGTCCTCAAGGCCCTATCCTAGAGGGTTATTTGATTCAGACTATTTGAATATGAGCAAAACAGCTTTATACATGTCCTGACTTGCAAGTTCCTTTGAGCTCAAGAGCTAATAGCCATTCATTTGGGCATGGAGATTTAAACAGTCTGCCTGGAGCAACTTACAGTATCCTAGATATTAAGAGGAGACTCTTCTGTAGGGTTTTTGAAATGGGATAGGTTTTTTGTTTTGTTTTAACCTTGGCCAGAATATCCCGTGTACTTCTATAGGTCACCTTGAATCATATTTTGAACTATTTCCAATTCAGTTAAAGAACAGTTTTACAGTGATTGGGGAAAATGAAATGTCCAAGTTCTTACAGATCCCTGCCAAACAAAACTGATTTCCACTAATACTGTCAAAAATCCAGAAGAGATTTGACCTTCCTGTGTTGTGCTCCACAGTGTATTTCTAGGGTGAGTCTTTACTTTGTATTGTAATACCCATCCTCAAAGGAATTAGTAACATATTTTTTGATTATACAATTTCAAAATAATTTTGATTTCTGAGCATTTGGTTCTTCTCTCTTACTCAGTTTCTGAACAGAAATAATACCAGCATGTTGTATTTGAAATGCTTTTTAACCCTGGTTAAAAGCTGGTTCTGGATTACTTGTAAAGTTGATACGTAATTGTCCAACTGACAGCTTTTTAGCTTACGGAACAAATGCCACTCTGAGTGCTAAACTACTACATACATAGAGAAATCACTATTCAAATACAAACCAAAACTTAGGCTGCTTTGTGCTAACAAATTTTATTAAATAAGACTTAAGCTCTATGCTAGTAGCCTGCTGTCAATCACAAGGAAATAGTAAAACACTGTGGAGTTCCTAGGGTTGTGGGAAGCAGAGTCACATTGATCTAGGTTTCTTGTTTTCAAATTAATTTAAATTTACTGATGATTGAACCACTTGGGAAATAGTGGGAGACTTGGTTTCTGTAGATCTATAGCAGCAGAAGATTGACCCCTTCTCCTGTGGGCTTTAGGCTATGATTTGCTGGGTGTTTAGCTTTGATAGGCTACAATAGGCTTCAGCTCATTGGAATTTAGGTTAAGCGTAAGTTAATATGTGTTTCTGGACATGGTGTGCTGGCGTGCTCAGAACCTTTCAAGTTGAGTTCCGTGGATGAAACCCAAAATTTACAAACCCTGTGGAGAGATTCAGTTTTTCAGGACTTTTTCGTTCTCTGTAGTGGAATTGCTTTTGGCCTGCATCCATGTGAAAGGAGAATCAAGCCTTGCCACTTTACTTGAGATAAATTTCCTACTGGAAAAAATTAAGCACGTTAATTTTGTCCCAAAGTTTGGAGGTACCAGGAAAATTGTCCCTTTATGTTGAGAGTAGAGAAAACCTGGAACTATTCAATGTGTGTTCTAAACAAAACAAAACAAAAATTAAAGAACTGCCTTATATTTAAAAATACATGTTGAACTCTCAGTAGGAAACCAAACACTAACAAAATGTTACTTAGTTTTAATGCTTGCTGAAATTCAGGATGAGATGCCAGCTGTAAGCAGGCATATTTAATAAAATAACAAATATTCTGAGTTAGAATCCATTTGCTAACCCTTTTGTCTGGAATCCTGTTTTCAAGGCATGCAGTCTATGCAAGTCTCTGAATTGGGTACAGAAAGTATTAGCGTACACCGTTTGCATTACTGTGCAAGGCTGGCCGTGCATGTGGACACATCTGGTATTTCTAAATGCGAGGCCATGCCAACATAGTCCCGTGCTTAGCTTGGAAAAGCTGGCTTCTAGCATCTGTTCTTGGTCGAATTAGTAGTTTCACAATACTTGGCACTTACATAGTAATTGGCTTATTTAAAGTGCTCTACAACCTAACCAAAAGGGTCTCTAAGCTTCCAGTTTGAAACTAAAGTGATTTTCAGTCTGCTTTGGAATACACGGGCCTGCTGGTTTTGTGCAAGAACTTTCCATATGAACACCCTGCAGGGGAGAAGAAATCCTATGGAAGGTCATCTCCTTTGCAAGCTAGCGGCTGACTGCTGACCTCCGGCAATGTTTTGGCCAAGTGTTGATCCTGGGAAGCTTCAGGTATCTTCAGATTGTTGATTTCAGACCAGGCACTTCAGGAACCAAATTTGTGAAGGGTGAAGAAAAGAAACTGGTTATTTGGGTGAATTTCTCTAAAACCTTGTGTGTAGTGGCTGGTGATTCTGGAGGACAGAGTCACATACCAGTTCACAGGCTAGGACGTGTGTGGTTGGTGAAGCTATGCTCGGAGATACTATAGTCATGTACACAAACCAAAATACAGTATGGACCTCTAGAACTGGAGTGCTTGTTGCTATGTTTGTTTGGGAGACAGTAGGTGACTGGTTTTCTTCGAAAGCAAAGGGGTTCTAGGGATTTAATTCGGCTGAGGAGGTGGCTCTTTCCTGTGTAAATTCAGATGATGCTGGGACAAATGGCTCTTCCTTTTTTGAACATATGTCTCTCTTCATGCCAAGATATTTGTTTAGTATGTAAGCAGACGAGAGTGTATAGTGTCAACATGTTATTGCAAATGTACTCTCTATTAACTGGAACATATTTTACACGAGGACTGTGGAAGCAGATGGTGTACTATAGCTGACTTCCTTTCTTGTTTCTTATTTATTTTGAGAATGTTTTCTCCTCTTAACAGACTTGGACATTTTTAATCTGTGTAGCTTTTAAAGGGGGAAAGTACATTAATAAAGTGAAAAGAATTAATATATATATGCTGTAAATAAATATTTTGGTGTCATATTTGTGCTGTATGACTGTGTTAAATTTATTTTCCTATCAGGCAAACCTGTAAGTACTCTCCTTACACTGTCATTAGGATACAGTGCTCCTTAGAGGATGTGGGGATATTTTGAAAGATTTTTGACGTATTAGTCTTTCAACATCAGGTTAGAATTCAATCGTTCTTCAAGGTTGATTTAGTTTAAAAAAGAAGAAAGCAGTATATGCTATGGTGTTTGGACTGCATTCCTTTGCACTTAAAAGAATCTCTTGCAACACAACAGTTGTTTTTAATCTGTCCAAAATACCTACTTTTTCCTTCCATCCCTGCAAAGATTTCTTCATTGTTTGAGAAATGTGTGGATTTCACTTTCCAGGCCTTAGTTGAAAGGAATAATGGTCAGGTCTTTTTAAACATGAAGAAGACAAATTCCTGTAGGCAAGGATAAATTAAAACAAATAAAATAATGAATTTTTTTCATGCATCTCATTAGAATCTCCATAAAGTGTGTGTGTATAGTATCTCACATTTTATGTATGCACACACGTGTATATTTACACATATGTATAAAGTGTTGGAGCAAAGATTTAAGACTGTCATTCATTATCTGGTCTGGAAGGGGTTCAATTGCTTGGGCAGCTTGTCTTTGCCTCTTTGTGAAGCCTAAAGACTTCATCACAAAATGTCAAGGAACTGTTCTGGTACATACACATGCCTGCTGTGTATACAGCTGTTGGGGGCAGGGGGGGAGGTTGAGGGGGGTGGAAGAAGAGGATGGACATGTACGGGACTATTTCTGATCAGAAAATCTCACAGTTTTATATGATGTAGTGCCTAAATTTTTTAATGATGTAATTTTTTTTTAGGAACATTAAGGATGCAGCTTTACTCTCAAAAAATTACTTAACAACAGGGACTAGCTTGAACATCTAAAGAAATGCCAGCTATCACCAGTCTAATCTTACATAGCTGTCATTTTGTCACGTCTGACCCCATTGCAGAGACTGCTGTAAGACCCACCATCGTAGCACTGTTCGGTCAGATGTGTATTGTAAGGAAATCCTGCCCAGTTCACGTGACTGATCATGGTTTAAGTGGTTTATTGTTTTGTTATCAATTAACTGGCCCTCGCTGAACTATATATACGCTTGGGATCCTTATTTGCAGTGCAACAGATAAAGCTAGCCAATATAGTTATGAAATGTTAATATGTGGCTAGAAATTTCTAAACATCCTTGTATAACTAGGATGGCTGTGTCTGGCAGGGTCACGCAGGCCCCTCTGCTGCCCTGCTCCCCTCTTCTGCACGCTACACATCCTCGTGTTTTTGTGTTTTGCTTGCATATCTGCTTAGCTGACTTTCTACCCCCTGCAACTAAAAGTCTCCTGGTAATTCCCCAGTTGCTGCTTAATAGAGTTGATCGTTCTCTTCTTTACTGAGATGAGCTTTGTGCAAATGCCCTGTCAAGACAGTTTGGGCATCCCACTCCCCCAACCCCTTTACACCCTCTCCCTGTGCTATCTCACCAGCCAGTGTTACCCCGGCTGTTTTTAAGGCAGCAGGGCTGTGTAGGTCCCCACTCAGCTGGCTTTCTCACAGAGGAGGCATCTGATTCTCCTAGACTTGAATGGCAACGTGTGTCTACATTGAGGATCTGGGGTTTGTAGGTGAGCTAAGTTTAATGAAATAGGTGGGAGGCTAATTGGTCTGAGCTAGCAGTCTTTTCCCATGTAGGTAATGAGTCTCAATGCCTCTCGTTGGTATGACATCAGCTTTCAAAGACGTACTGTCTTACTGGGTGAGGCGTGTTTTGTGGGTTCAAACAGGATTTACGTGGGCCCCCCTCCACCCCGAGTTTAGCACCCTTTTCTCAAAAAATAAAATGTGCACTTCGGAAGGAATGTAAGTCTTAAGATATATTTAACATATAAATATGTTCAGATGTATTATCTTTACTTTTGTGATTGGATTCAGCTTACCAAAGGGACCTTGGTGCAGCTGCAGAACTAACTGAAGTCAGCTAGGACTGCCTCTGTATAGGCATACGCACCGTTTCTGTATTACCCTATACCTCCCTATTGTATATATCCTGTATGTATGCAGGGTTGTTGAAGTGCCTGGTGCACTGATGTTTGTGCCAAGCAGCAGCGATGAGCTCCATCAGCGGCAGGGCTTGGACTCTGCGGACCTCCAGGAGGAGCTCTGGATTCAGCGTACAGCAAGAAACTCCAGCGGGCTCAGAAAGCTGTGATTTTCATACCGGACCTGGTTCCAGTCTTACTGCTCATGCTGGAGGGAAGAGGGCCTGCTTGGAAGTGCTGCTCAAAAAGCGGTGCGGGGGAACCCTTCCACTCTCCCCCCAGTCCCCACTTTTTCAAAGCTAAAATGCTCTTTTAAATACTGACCCACCTTCTCAGCTGCTTTTCTGGCCTCTGTCTCTTCTCTTACCTTCCCCTGTCTATGGCCACCTTGCCACCCAGCTTGGTTCCCTGCTCTGGACTTGCAAATATGCAGGACAGCAGGACCTCAGAAGCAGGCCTTCATGCAGAACTTTATCAGCCCTCTCCTTACACACTCACACCACGACAAAGTGGAGCAAAGACAAAGATTAAATCAGTTAAAAGTACCCATTTTCAAAGAGAAGTTCAGCCCAGCATGATGACTTCTTAGCCTCTGTAATACTGGTTCAGCAAATTTTGCTTTGCAGTAACCAGCTGCAAGCTGGATATCATTGCACCATACTGAGGACACTGAACTGTGAAGAGGGATTTCTTGGTCAAGTCTGTGCCTCTCAGCCCTTGATAGGGTTCAGGGCACGTCTGTCATGTGGTAATGTCGGTGCTACATTAGGTTAGGTGGGAACGTGAGGGACATGCCCATAGGAATGTATTGCAACTGTTGGTTTTGAGGCTGTTGAGGATGTTCAAGTGTAGCATTAATCACTTACTTTTTGATTTATTGAGGATTTGGATATTAAAAGGTAATTTTACCAAGAAGGAGAGGTCTTATTCGTCAAAGGAAATTCAGTCTGAACTGACACATTGAGCAGACTGGCCCCATTTTCAGGACTGGCTACACAGTAGAGCTGAATTGGGTTTGGGCACTTTGTCCCCTAAGGAACAAAGTCTGCAGCCCCATTAGTTGCTCTAGGGCTGCGTCTACGTGTAACTTGGGTCGTTTATTGAGCTCCCCAGAACAATCGTTGCGACGCTTCAAGAAGTATCGCTATACTCTGGAGCATCTCATGTATCCCTCCTCAGGTACTGTAAGAGTACCTGAAGTAAGGCACTGCAAAACATTCCTCCTGAAAGAAGAAAATAGGCTGGAAAGAAGAAACCATAATAGGCCAATCTCAAGAACAAGGAGAATAAATCATAGATAATGTTTGATTCTTTCACCATGCTTTGCAAACGGTCTTTTTACACTGCACAAGCAAGAGCTTGAGAGAAAAAGCCCTTCAGAGCTTCTGCAACAGGAGGCTATTAGAGTGTCTTGGCTAAGCTAGAAATGGTGGCAAGTGGCAAATACCAAATCTGGTCACAGGAGCAGGTTAAAGAAACACAACGCTGCCTTTGGCTCAGGTAATTTCTGCTAAACCAAAAATAAATACAGTGGAAACTCCATGTGGATGCACAAGTAAAATGGATTATGTTACCAGTGACCTTCCTGTGGCTGTAGTGAAAAGTTTCAGAAGTTAATAGCTGAACGTGGGTAGCAGAGACCACTTCATACTTTTCAGGTTAAAACCTGAAACACCTCCCAGTGCTTTGCAAGCTCCGTCAGCAAAATGTGTCTAATCGATTTAGTTTCCTGAGCTAGGAAAAAAATCCTGCATGGACCAAGAAATTTCAGAAAAGGTTTGTAATAGCACTAACCTGATGAGAGATCTTATCTGTATGTTGTATCAGACACTTGTGGTTGAACACAAAAAGGGGTTTATTTCACAAAGACGACAATAGGAGAAAAAAAAATTATGGGGGAAAATAAGTAGTCAAGACATTCATTTATGTAGGCTGAGAATCTGTCTAGAGCACATACTGTGTCTGAATAAACTGAAATCTGAGCCAACAGCTGCTTCACCAGAGCAGAACAGAGCAGCCTCTCTGTTGAGAGAAGAGATCCTGTGCTCTGACCTTTGGATGATCACGAGTCTTGTGTAACTCACATCATTTGAGAAGTGAAAGCTGTTGGTCTTTCCGTGGTTTTCTAGACTCAGAAACGAAACACATAGCTCACAGAAGATGTCGGTAGTTGACTACAGCATGGCGACAGCAAAGATAGAGAAAAGTAATTATTTGCACATGTTCTGTTTCTCAGGTTAACTCACAGCAAGGTTGAGCTTAATTTTTCATTGTTACATACTCCTTCATAACACATTACTTTTTGTACATTAAATTTTGCAACACTCTCAACTTACTTATTTTTTAATTGCCTATTTAAGTAGGCACGATTGAGTCAGATCTGAGTGGCGTGAGATGAAAAAGCAGTGATCTCCACAAGAAGCTGGCTTATCTGGGCTCTTCTTTTACATCTAAGCAGAAACAACACCTCTATAGGCACATCAACATCTTACTGAATGGCTGATTTCACTGTTTTTCAAAAGATTACATAGAATGAGACAGTTTTCTCATCTGCCTCTTCCCATGCAAGTTATTATCCCCTTGCCCAACTCAAATCTAAGAAGAATCACATGAAGTTTTTGTTAGTTTTACATTATCCTACAAGCTATGCTGCAAGGTTTCTAAATCAACACACAAAAAATAAACTTCTCAGGACAAGACTTTCCCTAAATGTACAAAGCCATAATAGGGTAGATCTCTTGCCCGATGCCTCTGCTTATCCCTGTAACAGGCATATTTATATGACAGAACGAGGGGGAAAGGGAGACACCTTCACATCACAAACTATCCACCCCATAACCTGGTTATCAGAAATGCTGAGAACATCTAGGAAAGAGCCACAGGAAATTTGGGAGGAGAGATCCTGTAGGTTTGCCACGTGTTGCAACTGCTTCCTAAACCACATTTATTTATTTATTTATCTCTCTATCTATTTATTTTTCAAACATGCAAAGCAGTAATGAGATCTTTAAAGGTCAGTGCGCAACCTTCTCCCAATAGGCACTTGCCAGATGAGCAATGCTTGACAAACCCACATTAACTGCCAAACAAACACATGATCAGCATTTCATAGTCATCCTCAACATTTCCATAAAACAGCTGTGGCAGCTGAGGTTTCTTCTAGATGAAAAGCATTAATCCACAGGGGGTTCAGAGAGCAGAGGCTTGTTTCCCCACCATATTAATGCAGGCATCCTACTGTTTTCAGTTTGAACTGGTAGAAGAAAGGAATATTATAAAATCTAGAAGCAGCTAATAATTTACGAGCAAGGATATTTAGACCTACTTGAAACCCAGTTGAGATATCCAGGACACAGTTCCTGTATTATACAGACAGGAGTCTCACCGGATCAGCGAATCATCTAATTTTAACCTGCTGACAAGTCTATGGGATCAGCAGTAACACTAAGACTACACCAACTGACTTACTGTGCAATTAGGGTGAATCATATAATTGCTTTCTTCCTCATTTTCTCTATTTGCAAAGCAGAGGGAAATACAATACCTATCTCTCAGATACAAAGTGGGAACAAATTCATTATTTGGAGAGCACCTTGATGATCCTTGAGTCACAGGAGTGCTGAGTACAAATCAGCAAGCATTTAGGATCTCCATGAAGAGCTTAAAAGGGGTAAAAAGAGGAAAGGTCCCCATGAAGACTGTGTTGAAAACCATGTACTCCTGAAGGTTTAACAAAGGGTTGTGGAGAACCTGCTGACTTCCCTTAAGACAAATGAGACTCAGCCAGTGCTGGGAGTTGAGCCCAGAATCCCATTTATTAGGCCAGTGCTTTAATCAGATGAGCCACAACGCCTGCTGGCAGGCAGGACCCACGCTGATGCTTTCTGCACTGTGGGGGATGATCTCTTCTCTGACGATGCATGTTCCTGTCTCCTAAAGCCGAAGGGTTCAGCTTTGGCTAGCAGTGACAGCACTTTTGAGGACTGGATTGAAATTACTGCTCAAGGTCACTACTCCCAAGTCTCCTCCTTCTCCAGAGCCACACTGCCCTGCTTGCAGTTTGGGATCTTTACAAGCAATACCAGAACTCCAGCCTGAGCTGGTGCCCCGTGATATCCTTGATGAGACAGAAAAGGCACAGGTCACACAAATGGGGACAGGCAGAGGGTACGGATCTGGGTTACACACGAGACAAATGTGTTGCAGACTACTTTTCTGCCTGTCCATTGGAGGTTGAAGGTATAAAAAGAGAAAGAGAAGCTTTGCCAGTTCAGCTAGAACATCATTAGCTTTCCTGAATTGTAATTTTAGTGTCAGGTGCTGTTCCACTGCAGAAAGACTTCATGCTAAAAATTTTCATTCTTTGTTACATAAAAATGAACTACACATCAGGCTTTCTGATTTATCCAGCTACAGAGATTTACATTTGAGGACTCAGTAACTTTGGCCGTTTGCATAGCTCCTTCAGCGTTCCTGTTACCTCTCCGTGATAGTGAAAAATGTTTGTCTTCCAGAAACATCCTGCCTGTGCACATCCTGTGCTCTGGGCAGCCTCAATGTAACTCAGATTGACCATTGTTAAACAGCATCCTTCAATGCTACTATCAGTTTATTTTGATGATGCTGCATAAAACTGCAGTTTGGAGCTTTGAAATGTGCCTACCAGAAGAAAAAAAGATGCTATGTATGTGGCATACAGGGTTATGCTTAGACACATCTTCTGACAGCCTTCTCCTGACTCTGGAACAACCACCAGAATGGTTCTGAATCCATCAACCAAAGGAGAAATTTAGAGAGAAACATTTCCTATTCCAGTATGTCACCCAAGCTATTCAACCAACTGGAGAATGATCTATAAAGCAACAGCAGAAATAGATATGGCCAACAGTCACTGTTACTCATAAGTTGAGATGATGTAAGTTTGTCACTTATATCTATTACAAGATAAGAATCTGTTAATCTTTTTTTGTTTATAATAAAGGACTGCATTTCCTCACCTTTCCACTCTTCCAAATCTTTACATTTGCATCAGATAACAAAAGATACGTCAACTTTGGAAGAAGATTGAAAACATTTAACAAAAGTTCTAGCTCAGTTTGTTTTCCTTGCATTGCACAACCTGGGAAGGACCAAATACAAAAGGTTGCCCTGTGAAACAAGACGAGGATAAAGGTTAGCACAATGAGGGGTTGCAAACATTTAGTGGAGAAGCAATTCTAGTTAGCAAATGATTGAGCCAAGTTTCACTTTCAAAGGGGAAAAATCCTCAAGTGTAAACTATGGACAAGGCAATCCCCTCTTTCTTCTCTGCCTCTTCCACTTTCTCTCTCATCTTTTCTTTCAGTTAGGAGGTTAAGATCCTATGCATTAAAAATGTGATAAAGATAAAAAATCAAAACATAGAACAAAAAACTCCACCGGTCAGTACATTGACTGCTTACCCAGAATACAAACTGTTTAAGAGAGACATATTTTGAAGACAGCTGCATTATCAGTACTCCAAGTTCAAACAAAGAAACATGGATGTGAAGATACAGTTCAGCTACCCTAGCATCCCTTAAACTAAGCCCTGTAGTTTATAGGAAAAGTACATATCTAGTTTTGAATATTGGACCTGTCCAGAAATCTGAATGTACTGATCTCTGGGACAAAGATTTGATTGAAATATAGAAAGGAATGACACGAAGACAGACCCCTAGACCTGGTATTCCATAAAGGGAGTGTTTCCTACAGGATTCTTCCCTTCCTTGGTGATTCATGACCTTGGGCTATTTATTTATCTGACATTTCTTAAAAAAACTGATTGCAGCAGCAGCTTCAGAGCATAGCTCTTCAGAATTCCTCTCCCAGTGTGTATGACAGCCTGCTGTAGCATGGGAAAAAACCCTCCACAAACAAAACCATATAAAACTTCCTATAGAAAGTTGCATTTGTTATCCGTTCTACTAGAAAAGCAAATTTCTGGCAGGATAACTGCTACTGCTTCATAGCTACATTTCAATGAAGGAATAGAAACCACAGAAAAATCAAACTAGTGGTCTAATGAGGCACACAGAGCAAAACCAGTTTGGGACAGATATACCATCTACAACAGGAGCTTTCCACATCCCTTTTCTCTGTAACTATGACCCCCCAGAGCAACAAAGAGATGCTTAACACAGAGAGGTGAGTACCGTAGCCTGCTGGAAAACACACAGCATAGGCTATTCTCTCCTGCAACTGTCAGGTGCAGTTTTGTGAATCTCCTCCCTTCCTTGAGCTTGGTTCAATGGGACTATTATAGTCACAGTAATTAATGGTTGTCACAGTGGGAAAGATATGAAGTGGGAGTTTTATGTGGACTCATTCTTGATTCAAGACTAGTCAGCATTTTAATTGATTTAGGAGTATACAAATGAAAAGCAGAGAAGTGGTGTGGGCAGACTGCAAGTGCTTTGGAGGATAAGAAGTCCTGCAGGATTATTAAGTTTAAGATGTAGTATTAAAAAACAAAACAAAACAAAACAAAAGCAAAGCCCCAGTAAGATTCAGCTGGGTACAATGTACTGAAAATCTAAAACTAAGGGAAAAAACCCCCACTGTAAATCAGTGGCTGAACTATTAAGACAATTACCTTTGGAGTGATTGAACTACAACAGAAAAGAACAAAGTGTTACTGGTTGCAATTCTTATAATTAGTTCACTCTGCTACAATTCCAGTTTGAATACTCCTCTGCTCATTGTGAAGAGCACAGAACTCCACTGTCAAATTCTCATGAATGAAATAATCGAAACTTGGCTTCTTTACTAAAATTGCAGCAATGAGTGAAATGAGAACGAAATGGGTGGAAATTAGATAAATTGCCAGAATGGAAGCAAGCGCACCAGAAAAAGTTAAATATAGGACAGACTTGGAAACCACCTCAGTTAGGACATTCAAGGCCACCATGGGTTGTACTCCTCAAATTCTGCATGTCCCTTAACAGGGTGACCATTCATTAAACCAAGAACATAGGCCAAGTGATACAACATGGCTGCTGAACAAATCCACATTTTTCAGCTCAGTTTAATTAAAAATCAAGGTCTCCCTTGTTGAGGATTTCTTGGCTGGGCAAAGGAATGTGAGCAATCCAGCCGTTAGGTGGGAACGAAGCATAAGTTTACAAAATGCTGGAGCAGACAAGGACGCTGTGTCCTTGTACGCTGGGAAAAAGGAAGATAAGAAGAGCCTGACAAACACCACCTGGATGCTGAAGAATGAGATCAGTGACTGCTGGACACCTCGTGAAGAAGCTTGCTCAGCCAATAGAGAATAAGATAGTGTCGTGTGAAACGGGGTATTGTACCAATTAGAGTATTGTGTAGGGCGCGTGCACAAGTGCATAAGGTATATAACTGTATCAAACGTGGTAGTAAATGGACTTCACTTGATCACATTGGTCTGTGTGTGATGTCCCTCCGCAACACTCCCTAAACAAAAATGTCTACTCATGTGATACTAAATATTTTGATCTGCACTATATCTTATAAACCTTAAAGACGGAGCACAACAAAATTTCCATTCCTTTGCCCTCTCATGACTAAATTGTAAATTATATTAATGCTTTCTTTAGTGACTAGATTTGCAGATTTACCTGATGTACTTTAGAAATTCCTAGCATGTATGACCCAAGCACCTTTTCAAGATTTTTAAAACATATATGGTCGCAAACCTAATACTACTTCAATATACATGGTTCAACCTTCTTTTCAAATATACGAGTGATATCTGACAAAAGATTACATGAATTTTCAATAAGGTGTCAAAACTTTATTGATTTCACTCAACATCTATGAGGATTCATGTAGAATATAAAAAAAAAAATCAGTTCCTTTTTTTATTTTAATCTTCAGCAGAAGTACAGTAAGTTTTCTGGTCTCTCATTACAGAATTCTCATTCATTTTCATGCACACATTTTTTGGTACAAACAGAACTCAGACCAAAAGTTGAGTAACTGTAGGAAATCACTGAGGTAAGAATGTCTCTTTCTAATAGTATTTTTATCCTTTTACTAGACAAGGCATTGAACATTTTTTCTACAATGGAAAAGAGAAGACAGGTGTTTTGTCCATAGTTTTATTTCACCAGGAAGGTTTATACAGTTCTGCATAAAGGTCATTGTATGCACAGCCTGAAGTACAAAGCTCCCTTTGAAAACTCCAGCACAAAGACACTGCATATTGACAACATTAAACAACGATGTGGGTGGTATACAGCGAAAAAAAGATTTAAAACAAAAAAGCATTCTTCCTATTGGAAAAGCAGAATAAAACAAGGCACTTCCAGTAAATAAGTGAAGAACAGAAACAAGCTGCATCAAAGATTCCACAGAGCTGACACAGAGCACTGTAGCAAAATTCTGCAGTAATGAACAAGTAAAATACAAAAAGGCACTACATAATCATCTCCCTGCAACTCCCCTTTCTCAACCAATTAGCCAACCGAACTTGGCACAATGGAGTCTTAATTATAAAGTGCATCTCCTGTCGTAATACATTTTGAAAAATAGGCTATAGAACATATGTAGCAATATCCCCATGTATACAATATATTGAAACAAAAATACATTGCAACTAGGTTCAATCTAGTTATGAACTGTGCAGGAAAAAATATGGCTTCTTTACAAGTCTTTCAATTATGTCCATATAATCTGGAATATTTCTGAACAAACATGAATGTATTAGCAAGATGGTAAGAGGTAGTGTTCCAAGTAAAAGGCAAACTCACCAATTTTTATTGTTACATGGGTATATAGCAAAGGTATCCCAGATTTTAAAAGCAGCATTACCGAACAGAAAGTATTACAGCATGCTATCTTGGGATGAAAATACACAGTGTTTTGGGGGTCTCATATTAGTTCCTTCAGCAAAAATGACCATTTTTTTGTTTAAAATGTTCAACTACAATCCCATTGCGTAAGTACTTTTCTCTTGGTACTGTAAGTTTTCCTATTGCATTGCATTAAAATTTCCAGAGAAATATTCTTCAGCTTTATAATTTAAAAACAACACATTCTACACTCTCAGGAAACGTAAGATGAGTCCATTTTTACTTCAACAAGCATTAACTTATGGCTATAAGAATATGAAAACACAAATACCAAACAGATGAACACTTCAAATGTGTCACATCAGTGGAAACATATGACATGCTAGTTAAATGTATTTGGTGATTTAATGTGAAGCTTTCGTCACTCTGCTAGGAAAGTCAGCCAAATTGTGTATGTACACTATCTAAACTTCAGCTGATTTTAGCCCTTATTAAACTTTAATATATTAAATATATAAAGGCTAGATAAAAACTGAAATCAAAGCAGCACTGGGTATATTTCTTACGTTAATAATTTGTAAGGATTTATGTAAACATTCAATATGTGCATTCTTGCTCTTTGCTGTAAATTCTTCACAGCTACTCTATGCCCCTACCCACAGAGTATGTCCCAAACATGAACCCTTCCCAGGTAACAGCAGCTGCTACCGATCTATTCTTCATCAGCCGTATATGCTACTTCAGCGACTTCAATTTCTGGTACAGAATTTTCAGCCAAAGAGCCACTCCAGCATGCCTCATGGTTCTCTTTATCTGAGCTGCAACAACAGATCAATAAGCTTTGTCAAATGGAAACTAATATGATTCTCCATAGTCATTTTATGCCAGCAATCCACAAAACATTTACAAAGCTTGTTCAACTTACCACTTATTCCACATCTAAAATTATCTATCCTGAGGGCCTTTATGAAACATGGGATAGCTACAGAAAGGTGCAATAAAATGCTGAATTCCTCAGCTGTTCTGAATTTATGCAAGACCAAACATTTAAAAACATGCTTAAAAAAAGCCTTAAATATGTTATAAGTAAAATAATAGTATTTACCAGCTGTCCTCACCCAGGGTACCCTGGTCTGCTTCTACTGCAGAAGACTCCACCTCACCACTGCACTCACTTTCTTCTCCTGACATTTGACGAGTCATTTTTCCTAAAGATAAATCCCTACAACAAATAAGAACAGAGTACCACCAATCCATACAGCAAACATTCATCACTGAAGAGCTGTTTGTTTCATTTTAAACTCTGCAGTTTCTGGGAACCTATCAATCTCACTCCTACATGCCCCATTTCAATTATTACTACAGAGATGCAGGGCTTGCACTGGATAGCTATTCAAACAGTTTATTTGCTCCAGCTGCTTATTCCTAAACTAATTCAATCCTCTGGTTGCATCACAATTTAGTAGTTTTACAAAATTCAAGTCCCAGAGGACTGATTATTACTTCAGGTAAGAAATTACAAGCAGATGATCTAAGACACACACATCTTGCCTAAAAGGCACAAGGATTATAACCAAAACATAGTTAGAAGACAGGCAGGATGATAAATAGATTTCTTCAACACTTTCCCAAGTTTCTCATTGTAACTTTAGGGTCACATATTACATTTCAGAGCAATACATTTTCCCATTAATGATAAAGAGACAGGTAGTAATTTTTTCTTAACAGCAACACGAGCTGACAGTCTGACTAGCCTGGCTACAAATGGGAATACAGTCATGTCAAATTATCAAAAAAAACTTGTTTCCTAAGTATTGCTCCGTGTGGAAATCACATATCAATTTAGTGTTGAAAGCTGCCACTTGAATTGGAAAGAAAAGCTTGTGAACAATTTTGTGTTGAAAGTGATACTACTATTATTTCACCCTCTTTTTAAATTACTTTAACTACTATTGTTTCTATAGTTTTATTTTAATGCATGCATGTTAAGTAATACCTCAGCAGTATTCTCTAACACGTTTATTGGCCTATGTTTGGGCCAAATCCAGCATGACATGTAAAGGCCTACAAGTCTGATGCCTTGTCCAATTGTCCCCTCCTACCTCACATACATTTTAGGTACCTGGCCTTTCAAGTGTAAAGGCAGAAGATGCTGAATTCTTGTTGGGTCATCAGATCAAAATTCCACTTCAACAAGGCCAAAGACAGACGCCACTTCTTTTGGGTTCAACTCCTATCAGACATGCTGAATTTCTTAAACAAGGTCATGGGTTTACTTGCTAACTTTTACAACTAAAAATCACAGGAGTTATTTTCCATTAATACCTCAGATACTACTTGGCTGACTTTCAATAATTTTAAACATCTGGGAAACTGGCAGGGCATATGTGTGATAAAAAAAATAATGTCTTCAGGGAAAGCACTAAAAAATAAAATCCATTTTTGCTACTCATGCATTCTTGTTTTATTTTTAGTTACACAGAATTTCCTATCATGATGTTTTAGCCAAATAAGAGTTATTTAATTTGTATTGGCTATTTCACTGTTTAAGCTAGCAGTAGTCAGAACTTTCTTGTCAAACAGGGAAAATGTCTTTCAAATGTAATTACTTGCCTTCAGGAGTACGTGACAAACTGAATATGGTATTCAGATCAGAATTTTCAATAAGCCACAACAATTCCATTTAAATCCTTTTCCAAATGTAGGTCACTTAAACCTTATATCCAAAGATGTGATTTGTTAGTTAACCTGGATTTGCTAGACTCAACAACCCAAGCAGTATTAATATAACTTCTAAAGGGACCATGGGAATTTACTCCTTTGCTAAGGAAACCCCACAATGACTGACTTAGCAGGTCTATCAGGACACTGAATAGCCCAACATCAACTCTGCTGGGCTTGCTACAAAGTTTAGCAGACAGGCGCCATAAAGTTTGTAATAAAACTCCACCATTTTTTTTTCCTTATATTTAAATGATCTGTGGCATCATCCTAGGCAATTCAGAACAAAATTAAAGACATTTATACAGACATATAATCACTTGATCACTATGGTCTGTCAAAGCTTTCAGTACAGGTGGAAGTTTTTCCACTGCTCTCATCTCTAGCAGGGCATTTCACATATCCAACATTTCAAAAGCAGAAGAGAATCTTTGCCTTATCTTTACAGGACTTAAAGGATTATGAAACGTAATTGCAGTTACTTTAGAGGGAAAAGATGAGACAACACTTTCTCAGTCATTTGTACTAAACAACAGCTTGTTAGCCAGCATATAAGAAAGAGCCCGCTGAAAAAATTGCTTTATGTGTGGTTATGAGGGGCAAAGTGTTTCCACGAGTACATTTAAAGCTGGTGCCTGTGAGAAAATGCCTTCACGAAAAGAAACTCCTAAACCCCATAAAATTTCTACATACCTAATTCTTCTTTCAATAGCATCTATATGAAGCTGCTTTTCACTTAACAATTTCTTCAGCGATTCAACCTCCCTTTGTTTTTCAAGCAGTTCTTTTTGTAGACGGTAATTTGTTTCCTCCAGAGTTTCACAGAAAGCCTAAGAGACAAATTTAAGAACATCTTCCATTTAACTTCGGTGGACTGCCTTTACTGATTTTTCTTTTAGAAATATCAAACTGTAACAGAATCGTAGCTGCTTTTCTTTATATTGATTACCACAGAGCTACAAAAACTTAAAAAAACCAAGAGTTCTGTCCTTAATAAAACAATGCTGCTTTGCTTTGAAGAATGAATTTATTACGCTAAACTGCAATGCAAATACTTTTATCGCATCATTTGTTTGTCTCACAGGAGATTTCAGAAAGAGGTTTCTTTCCTTTGACGCAGTCCCTGATTTTGAACCTTTTTGCCTATATGGGACATCAGCTGAACTCCCTACTCCCCTTTCCCCTCATATAAGATTTGCTTTCACGAGACTTGGAATTCAGTTTCAAAGTATCTAATTATTCCCAAGATGCTGGGAATATTTGGCTAAACTGCATGTTCTTCCCTTACCCAGGATAAAGACAAAGTTGTACAGTTCTGTACCAAATAGCTGTTACAAATATGACAATTGTGAGAGTTGGAAGACCAATACACATTTTGAAAAAGTTTAATGAAATGCTAAGAACACTAACGACAACCATGATAACTCTGCTGAGCATGACATGTATATATAGTCCACCCTGATGAATTTGACAGCAAGCAATCTCAACAAACCTTAATGTGAAGACCAACGTATAATGCAGTATCTGCTGAACACAGGAAGTGACACAAACATTGGCACAGAGCCTGGAAAGAGCAAGTCTACCAACAGTAATGTGCAATTCTGATTTAATAATTTACATGTTCTCACTAAATAAGAAACCCACATAGGAGGCTTTCTTGGCTTAACATTACATGCACCTAACCACTATTTCATGGAATCCTCTGAATATAAACTTTTTATATGAGCTCAGTTAAGAACAATGCTGTTGAAACACTGTTTTCCTAAAGTTTTAAAATGGGCTACAAACATCAAGAAGATACCGTTCTTTGCTTTAATTGAAGCAGACTTATCAAGTTCTTTAAAATATTGAGTCTTCCTGTAATCATACAATTCAAACAAATGCAATGTTTTTCAATCCAATAGCCATTTGATTTTTATTTTTTTTTGCAATGAGTTTTAATTTTATTGACTCAGATAGCAAATTTATCTTGGTTGACAGGCATTGAAGACCAATCATCAGTTAAGCCACAGCTTTATTCACATCTACTAGAGCCGAGAACATGTGGCATGCAATTCATTCTTCACACAGCGTTCTTAGTGATTGCTTTAGCAATTACTCCAGGTTAAGCAGTCATCCTGTTCCATCCAAACCAATTAAGTTAATTCTAGTGTATTTTGTAAAACTGTTCAGGGTTGCTGGTGGCCTAGCTGAAAATTGGCCATTATTTCCTTAAGAATGTAACTAAGTTATATGATGTCTACCTTTAGATTTATGCACATGCAAATTTCCCTATTCACAGAATAACTAAAAGTACTCCACATGTTGTGAACTGTTTCATTGTTCTATATGAGATCTGAAAGACGACATTTGGAAAAACCCATCTCTAGCTGCAATCTGTGTATCAGCTGCCCAAGGAAAGGGAGTGACTCTTCACAACTGAGTAAGAAAACATCAACATATTCTGAAGGATGCCATAATAGCAGAAAGGTGAACCAAAGCTGAGAAAGACCTATGAGGGAACTGTGTGTAATGAGACATCTTGCTCCTTGAAGACCTGGAGTCTGGTACAGTTCTAACACCCAGGTGGGACCAATTTTCCCTATAAGTTCTGAAAGGGCAACAGAACTAGGCCAGCTGCAAGAGAGCTTGTTTCCTTCTTCAGTAGATCATGAAACACTGATGGCTAGGAAAGGACCTGTGGAAACAATTACCAAGGATATGACAGAAAAAAGATTGCTTTAGTGAGTATTTTGCCTACATTTCTGTGATTAAGTTTCTGTAAGGCCTAAACAATTTCTAATGGGGGAGGTACCTGTACCCCTCCCAAAAAAGATAAATATGTTTTGGCAAGTCCTTACTGAACTGGAATAATAAAATGGACATAAAACAAATAGAGGACATCCGTATTTTCCATTATTAGGAAAACAGTAATAGAGGTTTTTTTTTTTTTTTTTTTGCAATGCTTTGTATCACAACAGTAACAGCAGAAAGGTGAAACAGAAGTGATTTTTGAGATACCTTTAAAAATGAACTCCAGGAATAAGTATGTGAACCACAGCGCTTGCCCTGTAGTTGGGCATAGTTAACAAAAGCAAGGGATGGATATAGTTGCTCTCTGATATGTAGGAGTTCAGGATCCTAACAGGCAGAAGCAGGGCAAAAAGCAGGACCACAACTATGGATTTCGGGTGCGCAGACTTCAATCTCTTCAGACATCTCCTTGGAAGAAAGACTCCATGGGAAACCACTCTGGAGGGAAGAGCAGACCAGAAGAGCTAGTTGATATTCAAGGATCACCACCTCCAAGCTCAAGAAAGGTCCATCTCAATAAGAAGGAAATCAAGCAAAGGTTGCAGGACGCCCATATGGATAAGCAAGGAACTCCTAACTGAACTCAAACAAAGTTTACGAGCACTGGAAGTATAGAGAAGTGACCCAGGAGGAATATAGGGCTGCTGTCTCATCTTGCAGGGACAGGCTTAAGAAAGTGAAGGACAACCTGGTGCCGAATCTGGCAAGGCCATGCAAATGGAAATAAGAAAGAATTCTACATGTACATAAACAGCAAGAGGGAGACTAGGGAAACCATGGACTTGCTGCTGAATGGAGCTGGAGAACTTGTGACAAATCACACTGGAAATGTTAAGGTACTCGATGCCATCTTTGCCTGTCTTGTCTGGTAAGACCAGCCTCAGGAATCCCGGACTTCAACAACCAGAGGAAAAGACAAGGAAGGGCACGACAGACTTACGCTCAGTGGAAGAGGATCAGGTCAGGGAGCACTTAAACTGGACATATGTAAGTCCATGGGGCCTGACAGGTTGCACCCATGAGTGCTGAGGGAGCTGGCTGATCTTCAGCTTGTTGTCCATCAGGACCCCATGGCTCATGATTCAAAGATCATAATCAAAGGTAATTAAAGGACTTGAGCATCTTTCATGCAATAAGAGGATGAGCGAGCTGTGACTCTTCAGTCCGAGAAGGGAAGGCTTAGGGTGATCTTATCAATGGGTATAAATACCTGATGGGAGGGAACAAAGAAGGAGCCAGACTCTTCTCAGTGGTACCCACTGACAGGACAAGAGACAATGGGCACAAATTAAAAACCAGGAAATTCAATCTGAACACATTAAAACACTTTTTTTTTTTTTTTTTTTACTGTGGTGGTGATCAAACACTGGAGCAGGTTGCACAGAGAGATTGTGAAGTCTCCTCTGTAGATTATTCAAAACTTGGCTGGACATTGTCCTGGGCGATCTGCAGTAGCTGACCCTGCTTGAGCAGCAAGGTTGGACTAGATCTCAAGAGGTCCCTTCCAACCTCAACCATTCTGTAATAAAGCGGGGTATCCCTTGGAGACCAGAATTTTATGACAACTGTGCCTGACCAACTTCACAGAAATGGTTAATAGCCAAAAGTACAGCAGCACAGCTATTTTAATAGTTTGCCTAAAATCCTATGGTGAAAGAATAACCCTGAGACTTCACCATGGCATAAACGACCAAAATCTTTACAAAGGCAGCATTAAATTTCTTAATTCATTATCTGAACAAATAATTCCTGCATTTTTTATTACTTTTCATCAACTTAAATAGCTATAATGAAACATGATTGTACAGAAATCAAATATGAGCTCATAAAACAAAAAACTACCAAATCCTTTAATATACATAGTAATGCACCAAGAGCCAAGGCACTCCCACTTGCACACAAAACAAACTGGCAAATACAAATTTAGTTGAAGAAGCATCGCTTACCATTTATAATTTCTACAGCATTAATAATGTATGTGCAATTCCAAAACACATTGTTATTCTATAAAGCAAGAAAACTAAGACAACCTGTTCTAGACAGACTTGGTATATAGGTCTGCATGCCAGTGAAACATACTTCTAATAAAATAGGCTGCAGCATACAGCATTATTTGTTCAATGTGCTCATATGCACATTGAAAGGCTGCTGTTTTACAACACTACTTGACACTGCTCAGTTATCTGCAAGAACAGTATTTTTTGTGGTCAGAATTAATCCTTTCATTACATTTCATAGCAAGAACATTTTACTGCAAGACCTGAAGTCTCAGGTGTACGCATTATGACAGCGTGTTGAATGTAAACCTACAAAAACTCTCATATTCAGCAGTTGCCTTAAAAACAAATTTCATCCACTGGTCATAAAAGGCAAAAAAGAATAGATTATACCTTGGGACAGGGATCAAATACAGCAGTCAAAGATTACCAGTGATCAGACCGTGTCAGTTTTAGAAATATAGCCATTTGCAATTCTTTGTGAAAGAACAGAAATAAAAATGTTTTATTCCATACTGTTTCAGCAGATTTTACAATATCCTAACAACCAACACTGCCTTTTGCATTCTCTTTTTGTCATACTACATAGCACTTACCCTGCTTTCTTCTAGACTGTCAAAAGGACCTGGAGGATCATCCAGACAAAGAAATTCCCTCACTGCAAGGCTTTACCAAATAAAAGAGAATGAATTACTTGGTGTACAAAAAGCAACAATACTTAAATATGATGATACAAAGGCAGTATTTCTTCAAGGGACACAAACATCCATCCTCAAATTTACTCTGAAGTATTCAAAATAACATTAACAAACTATTAAGTCTTATTTGTACATGCAAACCAGGGACAGTATTTAAAAATGTGACTTAAGAAGTTGCACAAGTACAGTTAAGAGTTTTCAAACAGAGAGTAAGTCAATTTAGAACATGATTTTTCAAATTTGTTGCTACATGACACAACTGGCAAGCAAGTTTACCCTTTTGGTATTGAAAAGGTTTGAAAAATTCTCCTGGTGAAAAATAAACATTAAAAGATGGATGAAGAAGTATGCTGCTAAAATCCATACACAGATTCCCTCAGTGAAACTACGCATGGGTACTGAAACACCCTTACGTGTCTCCATTTTGCTAAGATCATAATCCACTGACATATACACAGTATATAATTTTTATATATATATACACACAAAGTATATAATTTTATATCTATATATAAAAAGAATAGTAAGTTATAAAAGAATAAGCAGTGACAAGGTTAACGTGCCATGGATATACTACATAGCATCTCTAAACACACATTTTGAACTAATGCATTCAACTTAATTGTGTAAAACTCTGTAACAGTTGTCATCCCCCTCTATGCATTGTTTTGCAAAGCCCAGAAGAAAGAAGTATGTGCAATGCTGTGGTTTACTATAGAGTATTTTGAGCATCTTGCTCCTTCTATCTTCCAAGTTTAGATTACTTCTCACAGAACTCTTCAACATCTCCAAATATGTCCCTTCACCCACCTTTCCTGCTCTGTTGTATTCAATCGTCTATAAGTAACTTCCAATCAGAATACTGTATTCACAATTAATTAGCAAGTAGTAACTTGCCAATTCTGTGCTTGCACTCACTACTACAAATCTTTAAATCATCTCCCACTGCAATGAATGAACAAAAATGGAAGATGTGAATCCAAACTAATTCCCCATCTCTTCCTCCCACCTAAGTCCTGTGGGAAGGTGAGGGCAAAAGGAAGTAGTTTTCTACCTTCCACTCATTCTCTGCATTTGAGGCAGACGCAAAGTACAAACACAAGAAAGGAAACTTCTTTTACCCAGCTACTAATCTAAACAGCTTCAGGTTTAGCAAGCAACACGGGGAAAGAAGTTTTTTCAGCAAACGCTAATCATAGATTATGCCATCACTTTTAGTTTTAGAAAGGCTCTGAAGAATATTTATCTAAACCACACTGAACCTTTATTTTGTTGCTGGATTTTTGTAAGCCTGTTTGAGTGCTAATTGCACATGTGAAGATACAGGTGGGTATTTTTGGCCAATGGTTAGTAAGAAGTCTTGTCTTCGTACCTACTTTCACCTCATCAGCCTTTACACCAACCTGAAAAAAGTTTCTCCTATAATCATGGTAATTCCTTTTCCTACTGAATCTATGTGACAAATGTGATAAAACCTTCCTTTTTCAAGCCCTCTCCACTGGTTTACATTCATCAATCCACGATCTGTGCAAGCCATAGCCTAAACCCGTACTATTAAAACAGCTTCTCCCACGTACTCAAATCAATAATAAACAATTTCTGCTACTTAAACCAAGACTATCACTCCAATTAGCACAAAAAATGATAGGTAAGAAGTCATTAGTTAAATTATTAGAAAACATAACCTCAAACCAAATGAAAAGTTATTCAGGTGTATAAAGTACATTTTCAAGGAGAAGAGCAGGGTTGTTTTTTTTCCTCTCCAAATAGTTTAATCTGTTTGAAGTGACACTTTTCCAACATGAAGCTCAAGTCCATTCCTTAATGGTTGAATTGTTCTTTTCATAAAGATGAAAGTTAGGCATATGTGAGTTCATTCAGCACAATGCAGAAGAATTCATTACGTGGGAACACTTCTGCTCACCATTTTTTTTTCAATATCTTCATCTTTATTCACATAGCTCAGTTCAAACATATTTTAAAAGTATTTATTTTCTAAATTTTGCTAGGAAATTTATTATGTTATTGAAGGGTAACATTAAAATGGCATAACATGCAGTAATGCTTGTGAGTGAAAAAGGAAATACTCAGAAAAATAAATGTGCAAAAGTATCCAATCTACACATATCATCTGCTTGCATCAGGTCAAACCCATTTTTCTTCTCCCTACAGCTGCTGGCAGAAAACTGTGTCTTTTTCTATAGTTTTCAAAACTTCTTGAAAGAGAAACCTTTATATTCATTATTTTACATAAGGAAGGCAAGACACTTAAAGCCACACGTCACCAAAACCATTGTTTCTTTAACTAAAATATGCACCTGATGGCATAAACATTCATTTGCAGTCTGGCTTTACTCTGCGAGTCTGCTTTGACCCTGCTCTCCCCTCCACGTGTTACACCTCTTCCTTTCATCTAACAAATAGGAGAAAATTCTGCCTTAAAAGTATCATAGAAATCCTCTACATCATGCAACAGATTGCTGTACATGGCTTCTTTCTTTGCTCCTATGCTAGCTGACATCCTTCTTGAGAGAGGCAGCAATGCCAGGGTACACCAGCACTACGAAGGGCAGCAAGGGGCAGTGCGGCACATGGGATCCCTGACAAGACTCAGCAGCCGACCGAGTTCCTCCCTTTCACGCTGCTGCTTGTACAGGGTGGAGGCAGAGGAGAGCCGTGTCATCTATATAAAGCCAGATGATGCTTCTGTTTAGCAGGTTACAACTTCTTTCTCCCGCTTCATGGGTTGTATGAAATTTTCTTGAACATATTAAACTCTACGGGTGGATTTCAGTTTGATCTTTCACTGAGTCTTTAATACAAGGCAAAATATGAGAAGAAATCCATAAACCACAGACTCTAATTAGTCACCTGCATACCGTCCTATATTTTAACTTTAAACTGCTTTGTGAATCTAGTTTTATTAAAAAATAGGTATACCAAATGAGGTCTCCTATCCCTGAAGGGCAAATTTCCCACTGTCAATGTGTCTCAATGATAATATAGTGCATAAAGAGAAATGAAACAGACCTCTCTGGAAAGAAAAAAGGCTCAGTTGGTTTTGGTGTGACCCAAGCAGTTTGACTTCCTTGCAAAACCGCAGAAGTGGTGAGCTTTTAAGGAGGAAACAGGGTCAGATGCTCACCACTGCTCATGTAAGGTGCAAATATTAATTTTCATTAATACAAACTTTTATTCTCTGATAAGTGGGTTAAAATAAAAAAAAAGTCAGATCAAATCTCCCCAGTTTTAATCACTTCTTGAAGAATCCAGACCTTCCACAGATCCAAACATTAGAACATAAGCCATACCACTAAGCTATAAAGTTTATTAAAATCTTAATCTTCATGCAGAACCTTACACAGCCAAGACGAGTATTCCTCAAAACCACATTTCAGTTAACTATCTGTTCATTAACCAAAATACAAACTGATTCCACAAATACTTAAATTTCCTTTTGTAGCTGATGAGCTATGAAGTCTGAAAGTTATGTTTTGGGCTTTTTTGCCTTAAATTATGACAAACACTATTTTGTCCAATATGGACCATTATCAAGATATAAACAAGCTTGCTGAAATGCCAAACTAGCTACAACAACACGAGGCATAAAGCCTTCTGATCTATTCAAGCAGACTAGAAGTCCATCCAGCTCACTCACTAGTCTGTCTCCAGCAGCATAACATAAGTGACATTTAGGGAACAATTCTTTTTTTTTTTTTTTGGCACACATATTATTGTGTCATTTAATAATCAGGAAGTTCTTAAACTGCTCAGCCACATATTTCACCCATATAATCATGTTTAATAGCCACTGACAGAGAAACTCACAGGTTGATCCCAATTTCTTTTTGAAACCATTTAAGCTTTCTGTCTCTGACATCTCACAACAAAGCTTCGCAACTCAGTGTGACATAAAGACATGACTATGAGTCATCAAAAATATTAACATTCTTTACTCACCTTCTTCCCTATCCCCTTGATGATTTCATACACCCTGTTTAGCCAGCCTTTTCCCAAGATGACAGACTAAAACAAACAGAACTCTTCTTGCAGGGAAGTTTGTCTATCATTTCATCTGGTTTTGCTTGCTTTCTTTGTACTTGAGCAGACCGTCCTTTGAAATTGAATGCTATGTTTTAGCACTGGACTATGTGGAAGTGCAATTCAGATTCCCACAGCAATAACATATTTTTTTTTTTCCTTTCAAATTCCTCTTCAACAATTTTCATGCAACTTTTTGACTATTGCTGAATACTGAACTGATTCAGAAAACTGTATCAATACCAATAGTTATCTTCCAGGCTGTGAAAAACAACTGAGTTTATGATTCTGTACGTATGTACTTACTGTCATTTTGCACTTCATGATGTGAAAATTTATGTTAGTCACTCAGTGCCTCGGGATTCTTCTACAATACTTCATGATCTCATTGTTCATTCCCTTTTCCAGGTAATTCCTAGATATTCTGAACACCAGTGTCCATAACTGTGATCAACACTCCATATATAGTACCCCTAAATTTCCATCAATCCTTTTCCCCTTGCCTCTCAATCATTTTATACAAGCTCCCTCATAACTACTTGTGAGACAGATTTCCCTCTGCAAAAGACATTATTGCTTTTCCAAGTATTATTTTTATTTACCTGCTTACCACTTTAGTTTTTTTTATTACGAGCAGTACCAGAAGTCAGACTTACTTACTAATCTCTAGTTTCTAGACTCAGCAGTCAAATGCCTTATAAAAAATGCACCAAATGTAATAATAGCCATTCTAGTAAAAAGTAGATATGAGCATTATATGGTCTCACACCACAGCTCAGCAATTTCACATTTTAGTTCCTTTAAAATTCTTGAGGGAATGCTGTTTGCTCTACAGAATTTCTTACTCTTCATTTTTAATGGAGGTTTCAGACAAAGACAATTCCTCAGACTCATTCCTCAAAGAATCTCTGCTACAGCAACCTCACAACTTTTTTATTTCTGGTGTTGGAAAAGGTTTTTAGAACCAACTGTTCTGCCTCTAGCAACTTGCTTACTGAAGTTCTCTTTTGGCCTATATTAAAATGATTTTACATTTCATTTGCCAGAGTTATGTTCTAGTCACCTTCCAGCTTTGGAAGAATCTTCCACTTTGTATGAAAAAAGGTATTGTTCAAAGACTTCAGCACTTTGTTGCTTAAACACATTATGTTTTTTAGACTCTTCTTAAGCCTTTTTTGCTTTGTGGTTTACACTTATGTACAGCAATCTATAAAGGTACTTCTATTACTACCATGTCATGTAAATTAAAAACCTTTAGTTTAATACACATTTTAAGAACTAATCATATAATAGTGTAGGTACTTTCCATTATGAAAGCCCAACATTTAATCTCAATATAAATTAACAATATATCAATTCTGCATTCAGCACACAGAAGTAATGTTTTAGGAGTAAACATGGGATTAATCTAACACTTTAAATATTACAGCTTTTAGTTAGTAGTTAAACATGTACAGTTCAAAATACTCAATTCCCATTTTTGCTTAGGTTAAGATGGGATTAATTTAATAGGACACTAAATTCACATAATGAGCAAATGCACAACATGAACGTTAATGAAATTCCTTACTATGTTGTTCAAAGGTATGCTGCTAGAGTCTAGGAACCTATATGAGGAATTTGGACACAAAACCACCATCCAAATCCACAGACAAAGTTTAATCACATACCAGTTAGCAATATCTTTGTGAGCTACTAGGTTCTGGAGGAATGCTTGTAGTCCCAACTGTCGATCTTCCAAGAAGTCAGGATTATAATTATCCTTGAACCAGCGCTTTGGTGGAAGGGCCAACCGAAAGCCCGGAAACATATCTTTTAGCTGAAATAGAAATCAAAGCCAAAGAAAACCATGAAAAAAAGTTTTGATGAAATACTGAATTTGACACAGGCACTGACTTTACTCAGAATTACAGGATCTTTCTGTCTTCTGTTAAGTTCAAGCACAAGGTAAGTCTCAACCAAAAGTACAATCCAAATTATAGCATAAATTGTGGACACAGTTCTGTCACTTGCTGTGTTGCCTTATGCAAATGACCTCTCAAATTTGAAAAACTTTGCTTTGTTATTTAATGTCTCTGAGTATGCTATTTAATGCCTTTGAGACAATAAACGTAAAAAAATTGTATGTAAGTAAAAAGTCTCAGATGAGCAAGCATTTCAGTGGTGTTTCTTCTGAAGTACTCAGGTATAAGTACTATATAAATAAAATATATAAAAGCCCATTACAGACCTACAACTCTGCAACTCATCTTTTTGGGGGGCTAGCAGAATGAATTACAGCACATGCATGAGATACTTCTAGTAAAGAGTAGCTCTTTGTACACTCAGAATATTAAAATTTCAGTATGCATGGATGTGGCTCAAACCCTAGTACTAACATGCAAAATTGTGTTTTTGAGTTACTTATAGTAGTGGGGTATACTCAACATCCCAAATACCTAGCGTTTTTCTTTGAATTCAGAAATGAAATATACAAGTGAATGGAAGCATAAAATTATATCACAATGGACCTGTCCAAGAATGCAATTATTTTTCTAAGATGCAGGAAGATCAAAAAACATTAACACCTTCATAAAAACCCCAATTTTTAGATGCCTTTTCTTATAAGAGATGCTTGACACAGAAAAACCTCAAAGAGGATTTACAGCCAACAAGAAAAAGAAAACAGGTTTTACAAAATCTAACGTTTCTCTAACTGCCACAAGAATTGTTTAATCTTTTTCTGAAGACAGGATGAAGCCAACTGCTGTCAGAGATGTACTCCATACACCTAATATATTTGTATGAATGTTCCAGTGACAGGTATTCCAGAATCTGCCTTGGAAACAGTTTAGCACTCAATGTTTACATAGCTGCAAGGTAATTCTTCAGTGAGTGTCTTGATCCTTGTACAGCAAAATTTAAGCCTTCTGACAATAAGCTTTATTTATTTAACTACTCTTTATGGACTCATGGAAAAAGCTAATGGATAGCTCTTTCAGCAGATTAAGTTTTAAAAATGTTAAAACAGATACTGTATTTCAGCTAGAATCTCTCTACACAGTTTAAAGGAAGAACCACATTAGTGGATCACCCTTGCTCATGTAAGTACCATTTCACAGCACAATGGTGCTTTTTTAACACCACAAGTATTGTATATTCAAATAGCCCACGACAACTGCTAGTTTCTTATTTATAGAATGGTTTATTGTCAAAGCTTTGCTCTTTATTTTTGCATTTAATTACTTAAGTATGTTTTCCTCTTCTCTTACTGAATTTCATCATGATATTAGACTCTTCTTGGTATTTTTAAGTTTATCTTTGGTCATCCAAAGTTCCTTCATCTCTTACCAAGTTATCATTAATACCACATATGTAAATATCATCTATGCTCCATAACCCCTCTTAAGTTCTATTCTCTGAAAAGAACTGAACCCAGAAAATGTAACAAAATGAGTTCCTTTGTTAGTTGTAGAGAGGAGGCAGAGAACCACTGCTGGGAAAGCTTTTCAACCACAGAGATTTCTGCTTAATGGTAATTTCACTTGTATGGTTATGTAGATCATGTAATTTATTTCTAAGGAAAGAGTATGCCTACCCACAGATTACTCCTTTTGTGGATGAAGGGAGTATGAGAAAGCTAGCTGCTGTCAGCAGACTAATTTTCAACAGCACAGTCCTGAGGCATTCTTCCTCGAATACTCCTCAGACACAGCAGAAAAAACTGTGGGTCAGACAAGTTATGCTGGCTGTGATTGCTTGCTTGGACCCAGCATCTTTTCTAGACGTCTCTCCCCTACATGACCACATGATAGATTATGCATGTCACATGAGGCATAGTCTCAGGGAGAAATGGTTAACTTCTTGGTTCTTAAGACTGGCCATTTCATTGTTTGTTCAACTTCTTTACCAGCATAGTAATAAACTTTACAAAGTTCTTTTCCCATATTTTTTGGGGACTGAAGAGTATTCTTCACATACTTCTACAATCCACTAGGTGTTCTTAACAAACAAAGCCTATGCATCTAGCCAAATGTCTGTATTTTAGCCTTTGCTCCTAACCCCTCAAATTCTGTCATGTTTCAACATCCACTAAAATTAAAACTTTTTGTTAATATTACAGCAAAAAATATTTCAGTCTTTGCTGTATCATTCACTATTCACTTTCCATACTTTGCTCTCAAGTAATGTATATTATTTTACTGCCTCCTTCCCTTACTTCTGTCCCTAATGATTTATAGAACTTCACCTATTGCTCTTAACATCCTGTGACAGTCCATCTTGCATATCAGCACTTCTACCTTAGTCTTTAGAAGTCTGTGCTACTCTCCTTGTGCTGATCTCTATTTGTACTTTTTTTTAAATTAATTTTGACTTTGAGATCATTATGTGGCTTCTTGTGTACCCATACTGGCAATATTTCATCTTTCCTTCATATTGGACTACTTTGCCATCCTCTTCTATTTGTCTTCTTTCAGTAGGTACAGAGTTTTCTTAACCTTTCATTGCCTGGATAACCTTTTCAGTGCCAAGCTTTGACACTCAAAGAACTTGTTGCTCACACTTGAAATCTGTTCTTTTCAAGTCTTAACCTGCTGCTGCACTTACTCATTGCATTAATAAAAAGAGAGTTCATGTTTTGAGATCTTTTATTCCCATTCATTTCTATTTTATTAGCTGTTCCTTGCTAAAAATTTTTCAGAAACTAGTGGAAGTACAAAACACTTTCTAGGATCCTACAGCTATCTATTTTCTTTGAGAGATCAGGGCAATAAAGCATGCTATTACTAAGTTCACTTGCTGCTTCTATTAGTTAGCTGAGCTGGATTCATTCATCTAGTCCTGATTTTATCTACATGTCCCCATTGTGACACTGTTGCTATTCTCACGTTTTCTCCATTTTTAGCGACTGCCAAAATCCAACTCTCAGATCAGTTTGGACTTGCAAGCAAGTATATGCCCAACACGTACAAAAGATACTGCTCTTTTGTCTTTACCTGGTCTTCCTGAAAAGCCATTCCCTCTCTGTTAATACTTCAAACTGATTCACACAGTGATTGATTATTCAATTCAGTTGGCATTTAATGCCAAGTTTCTAATACCATTTCAGGGAATCAATAATTTGCCACCAGCCTCAAGAAAGATGATAGAGAAAAGGATTTATAAGATAGTATATTTCTCTTGTTTATATTGGATTTCTAGGAGACAGGGTATAGAAAATCCTGAAAGTATACATGCATGCAACTTCACATCTATATTTGCCATCAGAGAACAAGGAGTGGCATGTGTTGCACCATGCGTTGCACCATGCCTTTTGAACCACTGATGCATGCATATAACCATTTACTCTTCATTTCATAAGACATTATGGTTTTTATAACACAGAAATGCCAGCTCCAGGAACCGAAACATATAATTCTGAAACTTCTCGAGAATTACAGAATAGTAACATAATAAAAGTTTAGATATATACTGAAAGATGAAAAAGCTTCAGTCAGTGAACCAAGGGAAGAATAAAGTTCCTCCTTCTAAACAGAAATCCTAATACCTACAAATTGCGCTAGGAGCCAGACATTTTTGTCAAAGATTTAACTGCAAAGATTAAGGCCTTCACTTGTAAAATCTAAGTATCTATTCTAAAATAAATACCTGTGGCATTTCAATTTTTCAAACAGCTGATAACCATACTGGAAGTCAATGCATGTAAGCCAGTTCTTGACCTGTATCTGACATAGCTGACCAAAATACAAACTGCTGTATGACTTGACTGCTGAAACTTGAGTTGAAATCCCCAGAACATCATCATCTCAAAAAAAGGCTTTTGCCAATACCAAGACACTCCTTAATTTAGGATAGACTGAATCAAAAGACAGAAATTTGTTCAGAAAGAAATCTCTAAACTAATTCACATTCAACAGTTTGTGGTAGTTTTAGACAGCACTGGTGTTTTAAAGGTGGCCTAAAAGATATACAAATAGGTCAAGCCAAGTTCAAGTCCATATTCAAAATTTCAGCAGAATTAAGTTCTTAGTTGATTAGGCACATTGAACTAAGGAGAAGAAAAGGTATAAAAAAAAAATCCCCTACTATGGGTAAAAAAAGGTAGTGTTAAAAAGTTACAGGTTCGAACATGATAGAACATAATAGCAGAAAATATGTTGAACTTGCAATGAAAGATTATTCTTAGGAATGGACAGCAGGACAAAGAAAAGTGTAATTCTGTTTTTCTAGTTTTATGCTTCTATAGAAATAATGCTAAATGGGATAGCCAAATGCTATTTACCAATTAAAAAAACTTGTGCTTTTTACACAAACATGTTTTGCTTTCAAATGTTCTAAAAACATTAAGATGCTGACCCAGAACTCCTTTTTACCTGGCATCTGTGTCTTCAGCTTTAAAGATCTGATATAATATTTCACAGTTAGCTTCAAAGACACTGAAAACAGCTGGACTGACCAACATACAAAGAACTTCCAATGTTCATGACACTTCAGTTTTATCATGAAAAAAGAGTTTGTTGCACTGGAAAGGACTGAATAATTACTGGATCATTCATGCAAGAGAATACAGGCCGCCAGTTCTATTTCCTTGCAGGGGATACAACTGTTAAAGAGTTAATTTCCTTTATCTAGGAATAAATATAAAGTATCACACTAACAGCTTCAAATGAAGAAATACCTTCTTTACCTTAGCTGTAGTTATTTCACGTATCTTTGAAAAAATAAGGAGGAATCGTATGTGTTTTATATGCAGTAAAAAAAGCAAGAAAAGAAAAGTCACAAAAATGTGAGACACAAAGAAAATGAAATGTGAAAGAAGAGTGAAGCAAGTTAGCTGAGAATTTACCAGGGTATAATTCTCACCTTGTCATTAAGCCTGGAGAAGTCGGTGTACCGTCTGAAAACCACCCAACTTTCCTCTGGACTTCTTTTTACCAGTATTTTGTATACCTGTGTGGAAAAACAGGAATATCAGAAAAATGTGCACAACTTCACATTGCACTGGCTGGAAGGCTGAAATTATCCTTTATTTCTTAATGAAACAAAAGTTGTGGATAAAAAGAAAATCCTTAATTGGATTTTTTTTTTTTTTTTTACAAAACCTTAATTATCGGTACAAATACTATAAATTAATTTCAGATTTTAAGGAAGGAGTTTCTATAATTCCTACATACATTTAACTATCTCCTGTCTGTAAGAAAGGGTTTGTGAAACTGCACCTAGACTTCTTCCCCAGGAAAAAACAAGTCTCAGCTATCAAAGAGGTAAGTGAAGTATGTTTTAGTGATCTACTTTAACCTTTGCTGAATTAATAGTTTTACTCATTAATCCTTGAGGCCAATCTGTTTTTAAGATAACTGTAATAATCAGGTACTGAGTGTTATATTGTTTTAAAATGTCTCGTCTGACTTGCTTCACAAGGAAAAGTGATGCAGGATAAAAATAACATCCTCCTTTGGTTCCATTTGTCTTGAACATTAGGTTTTGTCTTTCCAGGCAAAATATTACCACTTCCCTAGATAACTGCATCAGAACAATTATACTAGCACTGTAAAACAGAAATAAGAGATCCTTTGAATCATATTTAGCAAGACAACAGCACAGAAGTACCATTCTCCTATTTAAAAACAAATGGATAAATAAGTAAAACAGTAATAAGTAAAAAAAACAAACCCAAACAATTACCTTTTAGGAGGACCGATGCTCAAATGCCTGAACACAATGAATCTAACAACACACAACTTCAACTAGAAAATATTAAACAGTGTCTAGGAAAGAAAGGTTCTCGTATCACAATCTTACTGTCTCCAATGTAAGGAAAAAGAGGCTCTGCAATTTTACTGGGTTAGCTTTCCCAGTCTAAGTGTTCTCTAGTTAAAAAAACATACAAGGAAGAAAAAGGTATTTTTGGAATAATAATGATAAACAATCCCTTATAGGCATTTAACCAAATTCTATTTAAAACATTTTCTAATCTGCTACGTAGTAAAATCTTTTCTAGTATTTCACATTTTTACAGCAGGTTGTCTTAGCTGATAAATATATTTTTCTTGTTACAGTCCCAGCAAGTGATAACCCCAATGCTAGCCAAGTTCTGTACACATGTGAGACTGTTTTTTAGCATTTTTGTATTCTATAAATATATACGTTGCAGACAGTTACACAAACTACAGATAACTACAGTGCAAATTAAAAGCAATTTTTCAGCAAGTACTTCTCTTATCTACTTTTTAAACACAGAATTCCACTTTCAAGCATCATCATCTGTGGAAGTCATGCACTGTGATAAAGGCAGTATTTCAGTTACTAACAAAAAGCTATTAGCTTTTAAAATTCAAGCTGCAAGACATGCCAGCATTAAAATGTAATTCTTCTGTCTTGCATTTTCTGTATGTTTGTCCAAATGTTTTAGCTTTCTTGTCATACCAAAAGTAGAAACAGTTTTATGTTATGAAAATTTCATAAAGCAGAACTGCTATATAACATTGTGAAGACTCTTTGCTAGCACACAGTGTAACACAGAACAACAAGCTTTTGAACATGCTTGCGGATTTACTTGCTAATCAGTATTCTATTCTTTTATTCTACTAAAAGTTTGGCAAAGGCATTGCTTACAAGTGCACACATGAAAAAAATTCAGTTAGTCTGACCCTCACTTTGAATGGTTTCAAGTAAATACTAGACAACTTAAAAGAAAGTCTTCACAAATTATGGTCAACTTAACTGTAATAAGGAGCACAATCAGCTCATGATTACTGGCAAAAATAAATATGGTCAACCTGAAACAAACATTTTTGGTTTTCTTGCCAAAGTTGAAAAAAGGTGGTGGTTTTTTGTTTGTTTGTTTAAGATTTGTAATTAATAGAGTATTAAAAAAACTACTGTCTGTTCCTTCACACAAGGTCTTGGGAAAAAACTACAAACAAATTCAACAAATTCATGTAATTTCAGTCAATCCTGAATGGCCTTATTCCACAGATAAAAAACATTCAATGAAAATATGCCAATATTTAGTAACAATCTCTGGCTGATTCAGCATCTCATTATTATTTCTAGTTGGCTTTAAAAAAAAAAGTGCTAATTGAACATTCCAGGACTAACTCATTTGAGACTAACTGCTTACAAACAGAGGTGTTTTTCAGCCTAGTTTTTTTTCTCCTGTAAGCGTCAGCAACCATGTACTCCAACATGCACTAACATTTAACTCTTGGAGTTAGTACATCACCCAGCTTAAGTAATTCAGATTCGTATTTTTTGGAACTATGAGATGCTAACAAACAGTAAAAAAAAAAAAACTTCAGCAATTGAGTCTCCTGTCTTTTACAGGTGATTTCAATTTAATTTCCACTGTCTTCCATCCCATTGATTTTGCACTGCAGAAGCAACTGAAATTTCTAGGATTAATTCCTTGCTGGTTTTAATGGACAATAGCAAGCTTATTTTCAACATGCAGCTGAAAAGAAACAGTTAGTTATGTGCTTTCAGAAACAAACACAGCAACAGAAGTGAATTCAGAAAGAGCAAAAATGCAACCAAGCATTTTAACGATGAAGAATGTTTCATTTGTACTGTAACCTGGCCTTCTACACAAAATAAGGAGTCAAAGTTGTTCTTCAACTGTAGTTACAATGACATCTTACACACACACACTGGAATATGTGTTGGCATATTTTCAGACTAACCCTTGTCAATATAACAATATTAATCATTGTTTTAGTTTTGAAGGTATTACTTAAAAGGAATCTTTAAATCTACATGCAAAAAAAAGTTGGCTCTTCTCTTACGCTACCATGCATGAAGATCTTAGAAACTGAAAAACTTACGACAAGCCAAGCCATCATTCTCAAATAATTAAAAAGCAGCATTATTTAATTCTTTGCAAAAAGAACTTGATGTTTTTATATTTCAACTGTCATAAGAGCATTAGATTCCACACTTTTCTAATCTAAAAGAAAATAGGAGAAAAAAAAAGTTTGTCTGCTATTTCCTCCTCCTTACTTTTTGTGATTAATGTTGCTCTCCTGAAGTAACATAATTAATAAATAATTAGTAACAAACAACTTCCATCAGTCCCACAAGCATTGCTGAATTATCTCAAGGAAATGTTTCAACCACATCCACAAAAACAAATGCACAAATGCGTTAATATATTTATAGCATGCAAAAACCCACTGAATTGCCAGCTACAGTACATTTGGAGAAAATCAGTACAAAGCAGTTAAGCTGGTGTTCTGTTATGAGATACTACATATGTGATGTCTCACTCTGATGTTTTCAGAACAGATTTCCCCTTATTACAAACTAAACCTAGCAATGCAGGAAGCTGAAAACTACATGTTTGCACTTCAGTGCAAAACTAATAACTGTAAAAGGCAAATACCAGGGTGTCTTATCATTCATTTCAAATAAAAGAGTACATTTTATTTGTGATGTTAAACTATCCAGAACTTCTAGAAGTTCAATTTCACAAGGAATTGTAACTTTGCAGGGAATTTCTGACTTCTCCAGCAGAAATTGATACCTGAAGTAGAATGAATTCCTTCTATTCCATTTACAAAGACTGCTTCCGAGTCTCAATTTTCCCACCTGTATAAGGGGAGTGGTATTTTCCTGTCAGATGGCAGTACTTCGAAGCTAAATTGGCATTTGTAAAGTTCCCCAACATCCCTGAACTGCAGGATTAATTACTGAAAGAGAATGCAAAGTACATTCAATTGTTATCTTGTCATTACAGGATGAACTATACTATCCCGAAAACTTACAGTGAATTTTGCCCTTTCCTCCATCACCTCATAACCCAGTATAGTAGGCGTGGATGGTCGATCTTCCCAGCTCCTGGAATCTGTATTCTGCTCTATTTCTTCTTCGGGCTGTGTACAGTATTCTATGGATGTATCCATACCTGTAAACTTAGTCCTAACAAGTGGACTACTACACACAGATGATGTAGAACCAATCTGGTCAGGCACGCTCATCTTTTTAAAACTACCAACTGTGGAGTCCTCCAGCTGTCCTTTCGAGGAACTGGAACTTGTTGAGATGCTCCCAAAAGAAGAACTTCTTTGGTTTCTGTTTGTAAAGCTGGATGAGGAGCTTCCAATAGGAATAGGAACAGGAACATATGGTGTTGCCATCCTTCATGAAAAAAACCTCAGTTTTTGGTCCAGGAGTTTAAGGTTCATCCACTGTATAAGCCATATTTTCTCTTCTTTTCAAGAACATTACCTGTAGTGAAGGACAGAAAATATTGTCATTTTAAAGTGAAAGCAACACTAAGTACTGCTTTGGAAGAATACATATCAGCACTGAGATAGTACATAGTCCTGATGGTTAAACATTTTCACAAGGAATTTGGCTTTGTATAAAATGCTGCTTTTAAACTCTATCTCTGCAGTTTGACGGACAGTTTTACAGGAGTTCTCTGTCTTTCACGGCAATTAAAATGACAAAGTTAAAGTAAGATTACAAAAGAGAAGAATCTTTTGGTCCTTTAAGTGCTATTTTGTTTTATTGAAAAAGTCAAGAATTTTTAGGCATATAAGAAGCTGGGATAGTTTTAGTGACTGTTTAGTATAAACAGTACAAAAGCTTTTCTCAGAATTGTTTCTGTAAGATATCTGGAGCAGACTACATAAGCCAAACATGCATGCTACAATATACATGACATGAAGCAAAAGACAACACAGTAAACAACTTAGGTGAAAAACATATTTGCATATATTAGATATTCACTGAAGTATAATGGATCTGTTTTAAAAGCGAAATATTTTTTCAGAACAACTCTGTTGTATATAATGCTGCAGACATTTGTAACAATGTTAACTGGGCACATTTTCTGTAGCTTGAATTGGAGCAATTAAGTTTTACAAGCATGCACATCAAAAGCAGTGTCGTAATAGCAGCCAGTTTTCCATTCCAGCAGATTAAAATGGAAAAAACAAGTTCAGGGAAAAGACACAAACAAAAGATTTGATATTTGTTCTTAAGGAAAAACATTTCAAGCCAAAATTATCTTTTGTGTGCGTGTGTGTACATTTCTAAAAAAAAGGCAAAAGAAAACTAAGACAGCAGTATCAAACTGCTAAAAAAGCACTATCTCCTCATTTTAACAAAGTACCCAAGAAAGAGCTCTTACAAGATGCAAATTAGATACCACCTCTTTGGATTAATAGGATTTGAGTCACCACCCATTTCACCCAAGAGTATACCAATCAACAGCAGACGGCTGTGAAATGGGAAACTGTCAACCTGATTCACATCATATATATAATCAATCATCTACTGGAGCAAAAACCAAATGAGTTTCCTAATTGCCCGGGTGAAGTGATGCTTTCATTCTCTTGCTCTAAATAAATCAGAGAACATGAATACGGAAATAAATATGAAATAAACCAGCATCAACAAGGAAGACTGAAAAATGCTCTCGAAAGAATTCCATCAGTGAAGGAAAAACCCAAACTTGCTCATCCTTTCAGCTACATAGGGAAATCTTCACACACTCTCTGTGTCAGAAAGCTCAGGGAACTTGACCAACAAGAACAATTTAAAACTGGCAGTGACTCCTCAGGAACAGCTCTGCTTCACTGTAGGATGAGGCTGGACACTCAGCAGCATCCAAGGGACCAGAAATGTCAGTATCATAAACCCCAGCTGACTGACTTTGCTGGTCAGCTACAGGATTTGGACTACCCAGCAGCTTCTGTTGCAGCACAGTCCTGTGCTTGGCTGTGTGACTTAACCTCATGTGTCTGACAGCTGATCTGCTTCAGCCTCCCATAGTTTGAAAGAACCAAGTCGTGCCTGTCTTGGAGATGACATTCTCCTGGAGGTAGACCAAGATCTGAATGCCTTTTTCCACCTGTATCTCAGCAAGTGAATCTGTTTTCTGCCTCAAACAATAAACTTTGTAATAAATTCTTTTAATAAAGATAAAAATATCAAGACACATAAGTATTCTCTGGTAGATATTCTCTAGGAATATTGTCATCTGTATAAAACACTGAACAAGGTAACTCCTTTTTCACTTGCCACTTCAGTGACTCTTCCATGTTACCAGAAAAAGGAATTGAGAGCATCCCTTAAAGAATGCCCCCACCCTGCTATGTTCCTGGGAGGATTAAATCCCTATGAACAGAAGAACACAACCAAGTCCAGGTTTGCAACAGATCAAAGGATCTGTAAACAAAAAAAAATTGTTATTATCTTCTGCTGCATGACTTTATTAATCTGAACCAGGAAAGGAAAATAAGCCCACATCTCAGGGAATCTGGTGAAGTTCACCCAGGAGTTCATGGAATTTTGAGAAGAAAAAAAGCCTGTGCTTTTCAGCACTTTTTGGAAAAAAACCAAAAAAACCCAACTACAAACCACGACAACGTTTTCACCAGTTACTATACTTGTGAACAGTGTCTTTTCTAGAAGAACTTCTTTCTTTAAAGTGAAATGCCAGTCAAGAACTTACTATTGTGAACTTACATACTTACCACTACTCTTAAATGCACATGCATTACTGAAAAGCGGTACCTATATTGGCAAGCAACACAGCTCAAGACAAACAGATCTGTAGAGTAAATGACTTGGTGTTAAGAATCCAACATCTACATTGTACATGCTTCAGCAGCTTTTATGTCAGACTAGCTGCAATTTGGTACCATTGGCTGAATGCTTATTAACAGCTGGACTGCATTTGGTCTGCTCCCAGGGTATCTTTTCTGGTTTAGTTTCTTTTGTACTCTGCAAGACCATCCCAAGTTGTGAGCCAATGCATATTAAATGGTGATGATCACAATATTTGCTTCTAAAGAACATTCTTGACTCAATCTGACACAGTAAACATATACATAGATAAATAAAAGGGGCTGATACTACCAGTGTCACACCCAGATTTCTGTAACTCTGAAGAATACCAGAGGAGTATTCTTTGAGTAACAGAACTGTCAGGTCAAGTGAGCAAAGGGCACACTGTGTCATTTAATTTGATTTTTTTTTTGGTCAAAAGAAAACAGAAAAAGAAACATACAAAGATATTACATTAGAACTTACCAGACTCATAAATACATATATATGCATATATATGTATGTAAATCCATCTTAAACTGTAAAAGTATCACAATTTCTAAGCATCTAAAATATTTACATGCTATGAATCACAACAGGGTTTAAAAATCTCATTAATTTGCACTTCATGAAGGCTAAACATTAGAAGAAGAATACAATGTTCAAATGAGGGTCACAACCTTAGGATTCAAGCCTTTTCTATGAATACAGAAGTTTATTGCCAACTCATGCAATAAAAGGAACAGAAAATAATTTGATAAAAAACCCCAACCTTTCCGACAAACCATATCACTCCTTGCTTACATTGGTGCAGCGAGGGAAGATTTAAGTGCACAGTCTGCTACTACCCAAGCTTCACCATGGACTGGTCTCACATGTCACTGCACTGAACCAGCAGAATTGTTGCACCACACCAACTTTCAGAACAAACAGATCACTCACGACACCTATGAGATAATCCAGCAACAGCACTCTTTCTTGTCTAGATATTTACTTTACTTTTTGTAAGATATTTGTTTCCTGTTCAGAACCTGTATTTGGTTTAGTTTGATTTCCACCTGTAAGTTAAGAATGAAATAAAAAGACGACAATATTTGCTGGAAGTACTGAACTGCTAGACCTGAAACAGGATAGGACAGAGGCCCAGGAACCCTACCGTCACATGCTACAAAACAGCACGACACCAACTTGTCCTACAGGGTGTTTACAACAGCCACCTCCTTTTTTTGCGGGTGAAGCAAACAGTCTATAATAAAACCACTTAAAAAGGGTTTGCCTCCAGCTCGCAGCTGTCGCAATTCAAACCCTTTTAAGCTAATGGTTTGTACATTCAGTGAGAAACATGTAAGCCAAGCGATCCAAGGATAATAGATTAAAAACAAAACAATCCTTACTTAACAGTTCTAATTGGATTTAGAAGACTTTAGCTATGCAATGCTATTTGTGATCTGGTTACATTTATTACATCTCTGTATGGACAACGCAGTCAGGCTGACCTCTGTTGTTTAGGACTTAAGTGCTACCATGGAACGTCAGCTGAAGAACTAGTGGAATATTTCCAGAGACACTCGCCGAGTTAGGTTTTATAAAACTTTTAAAAAATAATCATTTGGTGCCGACTTCAACTGAGTTACTTAACACCATACTCCACCCCTTTATGAACTCAAAATTGGGGCCTGCTTATCACACCTCACGCGCAGACAGGCACGCGGAGGCAGACAATTCCTGCCCCAAAGCGCCTGCTACCGAATTGGAAACAACCGAAGGCAACTCCCCCCCGCCCCCCAATTCCACAGTCGGATGCGCTTACGTTGCCTACCTCCGCCTGCCATTTAATGGTTCTGAAACAGACACAAACCGAACAAAAACTGCAGTTAGCTCTCAGTCAAGCCACCGGCGACCGGCAGAGCCCCAAGGCGGAGGGGACCCGCTGAGGGCAGGGGCGGGGGGGGGTGTGCAGAGCCGCCCGGAGCGCAGCGGTCACGCCGCTGACCGCGGCCGCCGGGCTCCGTCAGGCGCCCGGCACCGCCGCGGAGGGGAGGCGGCTGCCGCCCGCGGGCCGTCACGCTCCCTGGATGCCGCTCGCGCCGTTTTACGTAGCTTCAGGAGCGGCCACCGAGCCAGCGGTACCGGAGGGGCCCGGCTGCGCGGCCTGGCGAGCCTCGCCGAGTCGCCGAGGCTTCGGAAACCGGCGGGTTTCACAGCAGCGCCGGCTGGGGAACCAGCCCCGAGGTGAGGCGCCGCTTCTCAGCCCCGCCCTGGGGAAGGGGGGCGGGGGGTCCGTCCCCGCCGTCCCGCCCGAGCGGCACCGGCCGCCTCCGCAGACCCAGCCGCCCGCGGCGCCCCCCACCGGCGGGGGCCGGCTCAACCGCCCGCGGCCGCGGCCGCCTCCGCACAGGTGCGCGGGAGCTGCGCCACTGGCCGGCGCGGCGAGGAGGCGGCGGGGGCCGGCCGTGCCCGGCACGGCACGGGACGGGACGGGACGGGACGGGACGGGCGGCAGCGACGAGGCTCCGTTCCCCCAGCCGCCCCAACCCGAGCGCCCCACCGCCTGCCTCCTTCATTCCCGGCAGGAGGCGGCGGCGGCGGCGCCTCCTGCCCCGCTCATCCCCTCCCACCCGCCGGGCGGACGGGGAGGGGAGGGCGAGCGCCCCCGCTCACCTGCTCGCCGCCGCGCTCGCTTCCCTCTGCCGCGCGGCCGCTGGGGCCGCCCCTCCCCCTCGGCCCGCCCCGCCCCGCCCCTCCGCGCGCCGAAAGGGAGCTGCGCGGCACCCCGGGCCGGGGCAGCGCGCTGCTACCTGCGGCGTGTGGCGGGCGGGGAGGAAGCGGGCAGGGGGCGGGGCCGGTGTGGGGACCACAAGTACCGGCCTGCCCCGCCCGCCGGGAAAGCCTTCGCTTCCCGGCAGGCAGCGCGAAGCCGCGCCGCGGCGGGAGCCGGCCGCGTTGCATTTCGGGCGCTGTAGTTCCCTGGCGCCGCGGTGCCCGCTGGGACCCGTAGTTCCCCGGGGCGGGGGAGCGCCCTGAGGGCGGTCGGGTCTCCGTGGCGGCCCTCACCGCTGCCGCGCGCGCAGGCCGCCCGCCTGGCCGGCCCCCAGGGCCTCGGGGCAGCCGCGCAAGGGGGAGCGGGGAGGCGGCTCCGGGCCCCCTGACAGGGTCAGCCTGCCCCTCGGCCGGGCGGGCGGCCCTCGGCGCCCCCGCCGCGAAGCGGGGGAAGGAGCGGGGCGGGAAGGGGCCGGCGGGCGCGCGGGGAAGGGCGGCGGGTCTTCGCCCTCCCGGCTCCCGGTCCGGAAACCCCAGGAACTTTGTCAAGTGCGGGATGCGGGCGTGATTTCGCGTAACACCACCGTGAAGTCCTGCTGTACCGCGAGGTGTTTTCACACGGCCGCGTGACAGGTGTGGTAGTGGAGAAAAGTGATTAGTGAATCTGCCGGCGGAGGGGGGAAGGAAGGAGATCACTGCTCTTAAGTAGTGGGAATAAAGCGGTATCTCAGTATCTCATAGTGACCTAGGTATGTAAACAGGAATGTGATAGTCTGGAGAAAATGAGCATGGCGCAATTTGTGTCAAAAGGTACATTTTCTTTAATATGTTTTATATTCTTTATACATCACATAAAAACGTGATACCTAGAATTTCTGAGAAAGTCTGTTGAGTTTTCATCCAGAGGTTACCACACACCTGTTTTTCTGGGAATGGTTTTTCCCCCGCTTTGGACCTTTTATCTGGAAGGTACTTGAGCACTTTGGGATTTTAGGGTGACAGCAGCTCTGACTGCTGCCCAACACCTGTCTCACGTTCATGGGTCTGGAAGCCGTTAGATGCTTCCAGAAAATATTGCACCTTTTGTTCAAATGCTGCGCAACTGATCTGTGTGTTTATAATAAACTTGATACTTTCTGCAGTGCATGGGCACACAAATAGTGTAGCAAACCTGTGCTGGTAAGGTGATCTGATCTGTGATTGCAAACAGAAGACTAGGCCTGTTGCATTACCCGTGTCAATATATACTGCTCAGGGGGCTACTGTTACCACTGGAGTGTAATTCTTCTGCTGGAATTATATTCTTGGCGTCTTAGGGAATTTTGTTGGTTTTTTCCTGTGTCATAATGTTTAAGCAGTACATTGGACTGTTTGGAATTGATTTTGAACTTAGTGGGTTTTATGGATGTTGGTCTTTCAAGCAATTTCCGCAGATTTGGCAGGGTAGCTAGCATTCATCATGAGTAGAATTAATAGATTTGAAAAGCATTTCTGAATGACTAGTTCAGAAGCCATGCCATGGGAACTTTTTTGAATCTAATTCTCTCTTCCCAATTCCGTTTTAAATATGTAGTACTCGGAAGAGATAAGGCACTGGATTTTTGAAATGTGTTATACTAATCCATATATTAAATCTGGGGAAATTTAATCAACTGCACTTTGAAAATTGCATTGCCGAACCTGATATGCCGAGCATATTACTATTATGAACTTTAAACTTTGTCTCACTCAAGGTGAAAATGCCCTCTAACATAGAGTGGCAGAGGAGAAAAAACTGTTAGAAACAAGAGAATTCTAATTTCCTGTTGTTCAGAACACTTTTTTCTATAGTAGTTGATCATATCTGAGCATTAAAATAATTTAGTTGTATATTCTAATGTTTTTTAATGTAAAAAGTTATTTTTAAAGTTTGCTACCTATGCCGAGCTACTTTTTAAAAACAAATGAGATTTTTTCACCTCTATAAACATTTGATAGTTATAAATGCATGTTTTTCAGTTTTCTAGTCAGCTATCCCAACAGCTTGTGACATGACATTTATTGTGTAGGTAAACGTAAAATTTTTAGCAGCCCCCCCCCCCCCCCCCAATAGTGAGATCAGTTTTCACTATGACACTGTCGATCAAGCAAGAGTCCTATCCCGTATCCTTTAAAGAGAACAGGACATTTTTCATCATGGTGAGCAGGTATAGGATCAAGGTGTGAGGCTGCATTTCTTTGGTTATTTGGAAATTCCAAGGAAGTCAGTGGGATTTTTGGCTGCTGAGGAATGTGGGCTCAGTGCCTTCATGTCACAAGGCATTATTCACCCACAAAGTCATCAGGAATGACTGTTGCTTCACTGGGGTGAGAGAAACTATGCGGGATTAAGGTGAATTAAAATTGGGTCTGTGCCTTTCCTGGTCTTCTCTTTACAGTAGTTCTTCCATGTGTACTCTGGCTGTAGCAATCCGTGAAGCTTTGAGACTGCCTTGCTTCAGCTACTTGTGTCAGCAAAAAAATCTGTGGCTTTCATTGCAGGCTAGATGAGCCACCCTGTGGCAGTGCCGTGCATTTCACCTTTATTGAATCGAAAGGTCCACAAAACTAGTTTTACAAAAATGCCTAAGAGACTGGAAAGTATTTGCTGGACTGCCCTGAAAAGTATTTATTGTTTTTTTTTCTGCACAGACTCGTACCAGAGGCCACCCGTATTCTGCCTTCATCCACTAGTTATTTGGTTTTCCAGAGGATTGAGAGATATATATATATATAAAATAGGCCTGATCAAAATCTGTCAGGCCATCATAATCCTTTGTGCCAAAGACCTGATTTTTGCTAGTGCTAGCTCATTAGCTAGCTTAATTTAACCTCGTTTAGGGGATAGGGCTTGCAGAATCAGAAAAGCCTATTAACATAAAAGAACTTTATGCAACCTCTGTGAACTTCCCAGCACTTTCTCTGCTGGGAATAAAAATGCAGGAACTGCCAATCATGTAGCACTAGTGGTCCAGCAATTCAACTTTCTGTTGTCAAAAATATACAAATAATCCTATAGATGACAACTCTGGGATAATCTGCTATTGAATTAAATGTAGCTTCTGCTGTGCTAGTTGAGGCATAATGTGATACGTTTTGAAAGTCCCACCTGCCCTCATGATCATGTGAAACACTGAGGGCAGATCTGCAATCAGGTTATGGGATTTAGGCACTCAAATCTCATTACATTTCAATTGGATGTAGGCATTCAAATTCCATTGTATTTTAGAAAAATTCAGGCATTCAATCCCATTATATGTCAGTGGGATTTGGGCCTTTCTGTCTCAGGATACTGTGAAACCTATGACCTGGAGGATATTTGTTTTATGACAAAACAGCCAATTTTCTTTCTCAGCTGTAGAGCCTTCAGCATTAGAAGTGATGGAGTTTCTCCTAAAGGCAATTCTTTCTGTAACTCCTTCCAGGTACAAAAACTACACAACTTTAAAGAAGTACAGCTGGATATTTTGAAAGTAGATATAAGCATTGAAACTGGGAATTTCATAAAATGTGGGCATCCTGTTCCTGAGTTGTGATGCTGTAATACTTTTAAGCAGTTGCTATGTCATTCTAATGTGTCTCCGTTTCATAGATACTGTATCAGCCTGTGTGTGTATGTTGTATTTTAATACTTCCTATGTCTGTGTGGTGCTACTTCAGCACGTGTTCAGAGGGACCTTGGCTTTTAAAGGGCTGAAAAAATTGACCTTTTATACATACCCTTTGAGAGCTCCTGTCCTTGGGAGGTTGTACTACACAGTTTCTGATATCCAGTGGTCAAAAAAGACTGAGGCAAAGGTAAGGGATGGGATTTAAACTCCGTTGCTGGCTGGCTTTTTGCAGGTTTGGTCTGACTTTCTGTGATTCGCTGCTCTGTGGCTGACTGTGTTCAAGCTTACTTTGAAATCATCATGAGGCATCTCGCTTCTGCAGCATAGGTTCCTGGAAGCCTGCACTCCTTGTTCAGAGTTCGAAGTATCATGCCGAGGACTAGGCTCTCCCAAAGTCCAGTCCTCTGTTAGCTCTAGATCTTTATGGTTTCTAGGACTTTGTTCTAGCTCGGGTTTTGAATTTCAGATTTGACCCTTATCCAAAACACGCGGGTGTGGGATACTGATCGCCCCTTTGTCTCCTAACTGATTACTCACAGCCTGGTAACATCTATCTATTATCTTCTGATGCTTGCTGTAAACTTTACTCATAATATAGTTTTACACCTAAATTGGTTTCAGGGTGGTATCCTGACAGTAGACTTCTTATGGAATAAAAATAGACTTAATAGACTTTTTGTGGAATACCAGATTCACAGGTATGGTTTAGCTGCTGTGTATTATTCTGGCAATTCACTGAGCTACAAATGGGACTTAACAGCTATTCAGTTATGCCTGTTGTGCTTCTCTCTTAGATGGGACTCCTCAAGCAAGAAAGCAGAAGCAGCAGCCTTTATGGAGTTAAGAAATCTGTGCCTGCCAGAGGCTAGGTCTACTTTGAGTTATAGGGAATTTTTCTCTCTCAGGGATTGCTTCTGGGTAGAGAAGCTCACAGGTGTTACGGCCAGAATGTTCAGAGGAATGAACTAGAAGTGTGGATTTTAAAATAATATATGAGTTACAACATTTGCTTCTGTCCTGTGGCAGGTATTGAGATCCCTAGCAAATTGTATCCTTCCTTCTTCCTTCCTTTTTATCCTCACTGTGAGCATTTTCAGCCCCTGTCCTAGCTGGATATATCTTGCTTTGGCTTTAAAATACATAAGTAATTGTGATTACCCACTGCTAATAATGATGTATCATTAATAAATAAGAATATATGGAAGTATTCTGGTAATTGATTGTATGATGCTTAGGCGAAATTGTCCTAGAAATTGACAACGGAAGACTTGTTGACATCTGGCTACCCTTCTGGAAAAAGAACAAAATATGTAATTTTGCAATAGGTAGACTTTGTGATATTCCACTGGGGTTCTACTTTCCCTGTCTTCTTTGCCGTGCTCTTTCTTGGTAAAATCAACTTTCAGGGACTCTCAGTCCCCTGTGATCAGTGGGAAAGTTTGGAGCAAGGCAGATTTACCTTAGTGGAAGAAGATTATGTTGGGGAACATTTAAACAAACTGGACGTATGGAAGTCCAGCGACCTGGTAGGATGTGCCCGTGACTGTTGAGGGAGTGGGCTAATGTCACTGCAAGGCCATTCTCAATCATCTTTGAAAGGTCGTGGGGTCTGGGGGAGGTTCCTGAGGACTGGCAGAAAGAAAATGTCACGTCCTATTTCAAGAAGGATGAGAAAGTGGATCTGGGGAGCTACAGGCCAGCAGTTGACCCCTGAGAGGGTGGTAGAGCAAATAATTTGGGAAACCATTTCTGAAAATGAAGGACAAGAAGGCGATCAAGAGTAGTCAGCATCGTTTTAGGAAGGGGAAGTCATGTCTGACCAACCTGATAGTTTCCTGTGATGAGGTGACTAGCTTGGTGGGTGAGGGAAGAGCAGTGGAAATTGTTTATCTTGACTTAATCAAGGGTTTTGGCATGGTCTCATGTAACATCCTCATAGATAAACTGATGAAGTATGGGCTAGATGAGTGGACGATAAGGTGAACTGAAAATGGCTGAACAGCTGGGCCCAGAAAGTTATGATCAGTGGCACAAAGTCAAGTTGGAGGCCAGTCACTAGTGGCGTATCCCAGGGTTGATACTGGGTACAACCCTGTTCAGCATCTTTATTAATAATCTTGATGGTGGCACAGAGTACACCCTCATCAGATTTGTGGACAACAAAAAACTGTGAGGAGTAGTTGAATTACCAGGTAACTTTGCTGCCATTCAGAGGGACCTCAACAGGCTGGAGAAATGGGCTGTTAGGAGTCTCATGAAGTTTAACAAAGGGAAATGCAAAGTCCTGCCCCTGGGGAGGCAAAACCCCATGGAATAACCAGTTGTCGTGGTTTAACCCCAGCCAGCAGCTAAGCACCACGCAGCCGCTCACTCGCTCCCCTCCCCCACTCCCTGCAGTGGGATGGGGGAGAAAACTGGGAAAAGAAATAAAACTTGTGGGTTGAGATAAGAACGGTTTAACAGAATATAAAAAGAAGAAACTAATAATAATAATGATAACACTAATAAAATGACAACAGCAATAATAAAAGGATTGGAATGTACAAATGATGCGCAGTGCAATTGCTCACCACCCGCCGATCGACGCCCAGTTACCCCCTGAGCAGTGATCCCCCACCCCCACTCCCCCCAGTTCCTATACTAGATGTATGTCCCATGGTATGGAATACCGTGTTGGCCAGTTTGGGTCAGCTGCCCTGGCTCTGTCCTGTGCCAACTTCTTGTGCCCCTCCAGCCTTCTTACTGGCTGGGCATGAGAAGCTGAAAAATCCTTGACTTTAGACTAAACACTACTTAGCAACAACTGAAAACATCGGTGTTATCAACATTCTTTTCATACTGAACTCAAAACACAGCGCTGTACCAGCTACTAGGAAGACAATGAACTCTATCCCAGCTGAAACCAGAACACCAGTGCAGGCTGGGAACGAACCAGCTGGAAAGCAGCTTTACAGAAGAGGCCCTGGGGGTCCTGGTGGACACCAAGCTGAACATGAACCAGCCGTGTGCCCTTGCGGTAAAGAAGGCTAACGGTATCCTGGGCTGCATTAGGAGGAGTATTGCCAGCAGGTGGAGGAAGGTGATCCTTCCCCTCTGCCTAGCACTGGTGAATAACATCTCGAGAGCTGTGTCTAGTTCTGCGCTCCCCAGTACGAGAGCAATACAGACATACTGGAGCAAGTACAGCAAAGGGCCATGATGATGATTGTGGGCTTGGAGCATCTGACAGTGAGGAGAAGCTGAGAGAGCTGGGATTGTTCAGCCTGGAGGAGAGAAAGTTCAGGGGTGTCTTATCCATGTGCAGAAATACCTGATGGGAGGGTGCAAAGAAGTCAGAGCCAGGCTTTTCTCAGTGGTGCCCAGTGACAGGACAAGAGTCAGAGGGTGCAAATGGAAATATAGAAAATACCACCTGAACGTAAGAGAGCACTTTTTACTGTGAGGATGATCAAACACTGGAACAGGTTGCTCAGAGAGGTAGTTGCTTGATGATATTTAAAACTTGACTGGACACAGCCCTGAGCAACGTGCTCTAGCTGACCCTGCTTTAAGCAGGGGCTCGGCTAGGTGATCTTGAGAAGTCCCTTGCAACCTCAACCCTTCTGCAATTCTGTGAGCTTAGAGGCCTGCCGTCCTGCTGTTGCTGCAGAACAAAAAGATACCAGACAATGTTTCTATTCCTGTTTTCCTAAAAGCATCTACTCTTCAAAGAGTATGAGAGCAAAATTTGTTCTCCTCATCTGCTGTTGTGTGATGAAATAAAATTCAACTTGTTGCAAGTTGACAGGTAATCTTTGAATGTACTTTCGGATACTTTTTTCTGAATAAGGTTTTTTCCTTCTTTTTTTCTTTCCTGTAATCAATCTGAAAAGAGAAGAACATACCCAGGGGAGTAGAGAATAAAGAATTATTGTTAATTGAATAGTAGACTACATGGTTTCTTTTCAATCTAAATAAAATTATTATGGCAGAGATTTCAGGCATTTTGATTGAGGAGTTATATTCATGTGCAATAATGACTTCATTACATGTATTTGAAGCTTCAAGTTTAAAAATGGCTAGTTTGCTCTTAGATAGAGGAAGTGGTTTTAAATGTTCTTTGTTTTACATCATTGAAACATTCACTCACTTTCCTTGTGGGGAAGAGGTGGTTCTTTCCCAGTAATAACCTTTTGGACAAGATGGTACACTGCGCTGTAATTTGACATGGCAAAGCTTCTGGTTCTTTGTAGAAGGTTTTGGGTTTCCCTCCTAATGCTCTACAGCTTACTGTTTTGTATGGCACAATGTATTTTAGTATTGATTTGGTCTCAGAGGTCTCAAAAGTATTCCTTTCTCTGTGGGGTAAAGAAGAAACTTGGTCTTGTTAAAACATGAGCGGACACACAAGTGGGACAGACTCTGTTAACTGTTTCATGGGTTTCTGTGTGACCTTGGACAAATCACTTCACTTTACTGTCGATTCCCAGGTTTTACTATAGGCTCATTAAGCGAGTTAACAAACTTACAGTGAATATAATCTTCTTCTAAATCTGGAAGTCATCACTATTACTTGCACAACCCTGTGTTCTGAATTTAAAGTGATACTTGTCTTTCCTGCACAACACAGCTCTGTTACAATACGCTCCTTCTGCACACAGTCACTAATACAGCCCTATAAAGGGCAGTGTTCATTAACTGTATCCTGTGCACAAAGGATGTGAGCTTGATTCTTTTTAACAATAATACAGAAACCTTTCCATTTATTTCCAAAGTTCAAATAGCAGCAGTGGTGTGAAACAGCTTTGTCTTGGAGAAACATGTGGTGCATTGATATGGAAATGAGCACACCCTGTGCTTCAGTAAGTGCCAGGGTGGCAATGTTCAGTACTGCCACACTTAAGTGAGCTTCTGCATTGTCTTCAGCTTGGGTTCAGCTAGCCAAAATTCTGGCAGTGTTTCCTTCTGTGTTAGAGGTAGACTTTGAAATGCTGCTATACTTGACATCCTTGTATGTAAAGTTGGATAGAATCATACTCTTACTCTTTTCTTGTGAAGTAGCAACATGTAGTTAGATATTTTTAGATGAATATTATACAATAATGTATTTTGTTTATGGTAAAAACCAGCAGATAATTTGGACTTTTGGCTTTGAAGAAGAAAAAAAATCTGTCCTTCAGAAGGACTCTATCTATTGCTTTCTGTTTATTTAGCCTTTTAGTCTTTTTCTATTTCAACTCTACCTTGTGAATTGCAATTCAAGACTATGTTGCACACTGACATGTTAATTTAGCATTAACATTTGCCAGCTATTCTAAGGCCGGAGGCTACTGTTTAGTGATTATTATTATTGCTATCTTGCAGAGCCCAGAAGTGTGCTAATCATTTGCAGATGCATAGAAAAACATCATTATTTTCTGGATGGATTTGTAACTTTATATTGAACAGGATGAAACAAGTGATGATAACAAATATTTCTGGCAGAAGTTGATGAGAGAACAAGGGTTATCACATGAAGTTCAATCACTTACTCATTTTAGGCCTCGACATAAAATTTTTTATTATCAAGCAGTATTTATCGTGATGGATGACTACATAGAGCAAAGACTCTTTTAGGAGAGGTGAGGTCTAGTTGGAATACCTCAGCTGATCTCAGCTGCAGCAAATCTCACTGAATGTGTGTGGTAGGAAACCCCCAAATCACAGAAACTGAGCCGCAAGTCCACTGCACAGTGTGTCCTGCACTTCTCGTCTCACTGTCATCTGGACACGGTCCCAGCAGCTGGAATGCCCATCTCTTCCTTCTGAACTGCCCACATGTCTTACTTCCCAGTGAATGTAAGAGTATGGGAGGGAAGCAGAGGGTGGGGTGGTCCCAGCATGCTGGTAGGACACAGCCATGTCTCACACCCTCACCCAAGATGGGAGAAGCTCCCAGGTACCACAGCTTAGAGGTAGTAATAGGTACCTGAAATGTTATTTCACCTAGAAACTTGGACACAACTGATCACTAGCATATTGCAGCATTCCCAAAAACTCAATAATTTTAAATGAAAGGGAAAATTAGACAGCTGTATGAGTGAATAATGTCTTTTACGTGCTGAGGGGGAAGGCAATCTTTAGGATGCATTGTGAATGAAAACATTGCTGTGGCGGGAGGTAATGGAAGCAGTAGGCATTGCAAGTGCAGGGTGACATGGCAAAAAACATAAGGATGGTTGTAAGAAAGGTAAGCGATATTAGATGGAGATTTGCTGTCAGAACTGTCACATATTTCTAAGGAGGTATAGTATGTGATGGAACAAAGTCAATATTAAAATGATCAGGGTTTATAAGAAATCAATGTTGCCTTCCATCACTACAGGTGTGAATACGCACATCCTCACAAATGCACACTACCTGCATAATTTAAAAACAAACTTAATTTTGATGATGTTACTTTCAGTGGAATAAGTGTTCCTAAATGGTCCCACGTCTTAGTCTGACTTTCTCACTGTACGATAGTAAGGACATGAAGTTTCGGCATGAAGACCTTGGCTTACTAAGTCCACAATTGCCACTGAAAATTGTTTTAAACCTTTTAATAAAGATACAGAAAAAAGAAGAAAAGTAGTTAGAGAATTTGAAGTATAATTTATTAAGTGAGGTTTATAAATACACATTTTGAAATAAAACCTGTAACTATAAAAATACATAGTACAATAAAAAGTAAAAGGTTTTCATTTCATCAGCATTCCCTAATTGCGTTCCTTTGTATAAAAAAAGATTTTAGAAGGAAGTTCTTCCTCCTGTTAAACTATATTATAGCTAGTATTAAAGACTTTATCAAATGTCTCTTTTGGAAAAAGAAAAATGTATTTGAGGTGGATTCAAGCTATTGCTTTTCCTAAGTTTATGCTCTGATATGGCTTTCCTGGGAACAAAACAAATAGACACAAAAGGGGAGAGAACAGCAAAAGCTGACATTGCACTTTTTATTTTTGATGCTGATTTTTAGCTTGCAGCGTCATGAGTTGGAATGACAGGCACACTATGCCATCTTTGCATCCAGCCCAAGACCCAGCAAACCTGCATCAGCCACCTTTCAGGTCATGGATTGACAATGAAATGAAAAGAGGTTCTGTATTGGTTGGCTAGATCAGATTTCTTTCACACCAAAGAGGAGAAGAGAAGTAGGAAAGAGCAAAAATAAACCAGAGCAAGAAAAAGAGAAATAGAAGAAATGTTGCATGTAGGACCCAAATCTTATGTTCTGGATGATGTTACAGATTAATCTAAAGAGCAGTGAACAATCATGTGACAAAGGGAGCTAGACTTCTCTTACTCTGTAGAATGTAGAATACAGGATTTTACACCACAAAGCTCAGTGTATGAATTCTCCTTGCCTGGTATTAAATGGAGTTTCTTTGGTGTGAAACGAATTGTGTGCTGTAATTTGAATGGTAGCAATCTGACTTTTGTGCAAGAGAGATGGTTGAGAGGAAGCATAAATAATAACCTTACAATTTCTTTCTGACATGTAGATCATGCCGCACATTAGATGATGAAGATATTTCTGTCCTTTGATATCCTGTGTTCTCACAACAAATTATTATACATCAAAGAAATGAGTTCTGAGTCAAAATGATAGTAAAAGTGATGAGCTAGAAAATAATGTAAAGAGCTGGTACCTATGAAATTACTGCAAATGTCTGAAGAAATGGGGTAAAAGAAATTGCTCACAAAGTTGTTCAAATGACTTAAGCTGCTGTCTGAAAAATAAATAATCTGGGATATGACTATTAAAAATGAAATGTGGTTAAAAGCTGAAGTTTTTGAAGCACTGTATCCAATACTGTATTACAGGCCATCTTTCCTTAACCTCCTTCCCTGATTAAAGTTTTAGAAAGATTGTAGTGGGGGCAAGTAGAGGGCAAAAGAGTTGCCAATATCATAAAGAATCTTTCTTATCTAAGTCATTAGTCCTTTTCCAGCCATGTCAATAGTGGGTTGAAGTTGTCATTGCCAGAAGATTATTCAGTGGTCTATGTGAAGTGAATTGATGGTTTGTTCTTGTTCCTGTTAGATATTTACATCACAAAAAAAGATTGCGAGGATTGATACCACCCAGCTGATATCAGAGACTAAGCAGTGGTTGAGGGTTCATTGCAGAGAGAAAATTGTAATTAACATGATAGACAATCCTTTTAGGAAAGGGTTAAGTGAGTGAGGTAGAGTGGTAGGGAAACTTGTCCTTTTTGCTGACTAGACTTTTGTGTGATCTGGTCTAGTCTCACTTCGGTGGAGTGTCTTTCCATACCCACCTGGGGACAAAGCTTCTTCTTACCTGTGTTTAGCCATCTAAATTTATGTTTGAGGTGGTTGTCTGGGATCCCTCATAGCCCATATGAAGACAAAAGCATTTTCAGAGGACTTCAGTTTCTCAGAGATAACCTTTCTGGAGATTTTTTGAATCACTTTGCATGGTTGTCCATGTACAGAAATGTTGAACTCCACGTCATCGCCTCCTGCAGGAACAGCTGGGTCTTGGTTTTACTCATTTGGCAGGAGAGGAAATTCAAGTAAAATGACATGTAGGTTAAACTTTTCCATGACGGCTACAAGATTAAGAGCAGAGATGAACAGAAGGCAAAATATTATATATTCTGGGATACTCTTCCTATGAAAAAAACAAAGGAGGAGAATGTATCATTTTAGTGAGCGTTAAATATTCATGCTGAATATGTTAGTGATGAGACTGACTCTGAAGGCAGAAAGCAGTGTTACTCAGAGCACAGACTTTCCACAAATTCCTGCAGTGTAAACTTGTCTTTGATAACTCTTCTTTCTGGGGCCTCAAATTAGTCACTTAGCTCTCTATTTCAGTTTCTAAGTCAATAAATTGTGGATAAACTGTACTTTCTATCTCCCTCAAAAAATGTTACTTAAGAATTCAGTGTTGAATTACAGGTGAACAGTGGCAGGTATGTGCTCAAAGGCCCAGACTGGCACCAAGATCTCTTGAAGTGGATGGTACAGACTTAACTTAGATATCTAACTATCACACTTCTATCAGCAAACAGTTATAAGCTGTACATAAATCTTTCAGCTGCAGCTTTTGAGCCCTCCCTTGTGCTTCCTTTATGGTTGTGGCCTTAAATTTATTTTTTTTTCCAGAAGAAAAAAGCAGAAAGGTTACTCTAAGCTGTGCTCTTGGTGATATATTTGGATGTTATGGAAAATTGGAAAACAAATTATTGCCATGTCTTATTAAAGATCCATGTGTCTGGACCAGATGTTTGCACTACAGCCAGTTCTGCTAATGAGGAAAAGGGTAACTAACCATAACATGATTGATTTCTGGGTGAAGGTCCATCTTTGCCTCTATCCCTAGCAGGTGTGTGTATTTTCTGTATTGCAAAAAATACACATTTTCTGTGTTGCAGAGAATATTATATAGCCTGTCCTCTACCAGGACTTACGAAACAAAATATGTTGGCAAAGACCAACAGATCAGTATTCTTTCTTTAGGACACACCCCCATACCCACCAGCCCCCATTATTTATTAAAAGTATCTAGACAAGCAGCAAGTGAGTTTCTTTGATTGTACTTTAATGCTTCTTTTGCCTTGAATTGTGAATTGCGATTGCTTAGATAAATGCACGGAAAGACTGTCTGTTCTCACTTTGGCTTTCAGAAATACCTCTTTATGTTTTTCAGTGAGGTACTGTTTTGTAATTTACATCATCAGTCTCATTGTGTGAATCTCTACAGGTATCTCAGCAACCTCTTTAGGAGTAATACAGTGTGGGTTACCATTTCCCTCTGCTTTCCAACAGTGAAAGAATAATGCTCTCACAAAGCTGTGCTAAATTACAAAACTAGCTTTTTCTGTGATAACTCCCTATTGTTGTGTATGATTTTAGTCAGTATTATTAAAGAAAAGCATGAAGCATCCCAGCTTTCTGGGTGGTCTGAAAAATCTGTCATCTCCCCTCAGGTTTTCCACAAATGTACTTGAGCTTTCCTTTAAGTCTATGTCTGAATTTGAGAATCCCCATAAAGGAAAGAAAGATTCAAGCAATCTCTGAATGTAACTTTTAAAAATTGGAAATAGGACTAATGAAATCTCAGTGTGGGTCCCCAAAAGATAATTTAGTGGTAGGTACTGAATAGAGCATGCTGTGTGATTTGCTGATGAATCCTTTGAGATTTACTTAGATGCAGGATCAACCATACCGAGAGCAGAGCAATAATTCAAGCACTTCTCCTGGGTGACAAAATAGCTGTCTTCCTGTAGCTGAGTTAGTGCTGAAAGGTGCAACAAGCTAGCTCATATATTTTCAATAGGAATTTTTAAATAAAAGACAATAAATTTAAAGCACCCAGCTGTTCTATAAAGGCATCATAAAAAAGGGACAGTGTGTAATAAATTACCCATCATTTATTTTCAAAAAGGGTTTCTAATGAAAGCTTAGCACTAATTGGATCTAATCACACTGGGAAAATTTGGTTATTTTCCAAGACATTTAGATCCTGTAGTTTATAGCTATTCTAATTTAACACTTTCTAGATTTCTCTCTCATCTGCGGTATGTCCAATGTTCTTCAAAATTACTTTTTTCCTAAAGACTGGAAACTACATCTCCCGTTATGAACTCTAAGTTTATATAGGCAAGAATTTGAATCTTGACTAACTAGTTCCACTTGCAGTGCAAACTTTTCCTTTTTTTGCAACAAGAAACTGTGTGGTCGTATTAGCTGCTAGCAATGTATATTGCTCTCCTCAATCTCTTTCTCCATATTCTCTTAGCTTAGGGTTACTTCTTCTGTTCAACAGAAAAAGTTTTGAGGTTTTAGAGGGGTTTTTTTGCTGCTACTCTTATTCTGAATTTATTTCCATGTAACTGCATATGCTGTCTGGTTGCTTGGGGATTTAGTTTAAAACTCTTCTGTACTTGACTGCATTCTCTGTCATCATTGGCTATACTTCCAATTAAGTATCATCTGAAAAAACTGTCCATTTCTCTTTTTGCCTACTTTCTTTTCTGTTTCTTTATTAACCCTTAAAAACTAAAGCAAACCAAAATTAACCTGATCTTTAGACAGGTTAACATCCCAAAAAGGAAAGAGGCATTGTTAAATAAATGGGTCCATGTTAGTTCTGACAAAACTCTCTTCTGTTCCTATTTAACTTACTTCAGTATGTTTGAGTCCATTAAATTATTTCTATTGGATAATATAAAAAATACATAGTTTAATGCAGAGTAAAGACACTGATACATATAATTTTGCACTTAATACAATTAAATACACTCTACTTTTTTCCTCCATGCAAACAGAGGGTGCTTTCAAGGACGGTGACAGTAAACTTAGCTCCAGTCAAATACATGGAAATTGACTGGCTTCCTTTTTAATAATCTTTAAAGATTTCTTTAGATACTTCTGTTCATGTTGTCTGCAGACTGAAAAGACTTCTACCTTCATAGTTGAGACATCGGTGCTGCTTAGCACTGATGAAATAACACCCTGTCAAATATTTGATGGTGGAGGGGTGGCGAGTTGATCACTCATATGATTGGCCAAGTCACAGTCTCAAGATTTCAGGGTGGAGGCAAAACCACTGCTTTTGTTAATGCTTTCTCTCACCTAAAGGTGCTGAGAAGTCAGGTGAGGTGAAGTTGGCCTTTTTTAGGAGAGAAGCTTGCCCAAAGGCACTTTTACATTTCTACCTGACAGTTGGTTCATGTTTAACTCTTTTGCCTCGATCTAAATAAACATTGCATATTGTTGGTAGAAAATGAATTAGACTCTTTCAGAGCTAGTCTTCTCAGGTGATGCTTCTTTTTTTAGTGACACCTTTCTCTTACGAAGTTTTGATCCATGGTTCTTTGGGCCCCAGTCACGTCTCAACTTTTATGATAGACCAGTATGACTTTTTATAAAGTTTGTAATAGATAGCATTAGGAAGGCTCGTACGGTCTCAGGGAGTCCCACTGGTGGTTTAAGGGCTGCAGTTGCTGCTGTTGTAGGGCATTTTACCTTCCCCCTCTTCTATGCAAGGATCTGTGGCTGGCCATTTGAACCTCTGATAAAGGAGCGGAGCACTGACTGTTGTATTGCTTTTAGTCCTGACGACATTTGGTCACGCATACCCATTCAGTCACTCGTGTGTCTTCTGTGCATGAGAACACCACCTGTGTCTCCATCATTCACACTGTGCACCTTGCTAATGGCCTTGCAGTGTGCATACAGAGAAATGTCTGTGGGATGGGCCTGATTTTGATCTAACATTCATATTTGCACCCATTCCAAGGTCCTTTTATGCTGCCGGAGCAGTGTAAACAGGCAGTAGTGGCGTTTACCTGAGAATTAAGCCCTGTTTAAACATGAAGGGCTCAGTTCAGTTACCCTGACTCAATTTCATGTAATACATTACTGTACAAGTACTAGTAGATTCAGTGAATCTGTTTATGTGACAAAGTGTCATTTATGTGAGAAAGGGAAGCAAAATCAGATTGCTTGCACTTAAGCCCAATGGGAAATGGGATATTAACTGACTCTTTTACAGAAGAAGAGCTGTTGTAAAAGAAATATTTGACACTGGGAAGGAAAGAACAGGTCAGCAGGATAACACACCTTGAAGAACACAAGCAGTGATTATATGCCATTATTTGTCAGTATTCCTCTTCTGTAATCTAGAGCTGTGTTGGCAAAGTTAGCTGCAGCGCTCGGGAGTAACTCTAATGGGATGTTGGCATACCTGAATGGCTTAAGTAATACAAACTGAGTGCGATCTACCTTTATTGGTAGCAGGCAAACAGAAGGCAATTTGGTCAAAATTCCTTCTATTATATTTTCAAGGGTGTTTTCTGTAGAAGGAAACATTGCTTTGAAATGTATTTGTTTTGAAGCACCTGCATCCACAGAGCTCATATTACCGCTGAGAACTCAAGAATAAACGTTTGAGAGGAACCTCTGTGCGTAACAGACTCTATACTTCTGAACTACGTTTTCCCAGCATGCATAATTCTAAATATTGAATGATGGCAATTACTAAGGGCATTTGAAGAGTAAGACATTGAGGAGTGTTGTCGTATTATATTAGTTATGGGTAATAGCTGCTGACTTTGGAACAGTGATGTGAAAATCAGACTGCTTCAGAAGCTCAATTTGGAAGCTGGGAGAGTCATGCAAGGTGACAGATCAGTACCAATGTAGGAAATGTCTTAGAGGCAGATAACTGCTGTTTCATGCATAAGTAGTCAGGGTCCCAATATTTTTCCTATGCAAATCAATGTCAAAATTCAGGTTAACCTGATTAGGATCGTCTCCTTGCAGAGAAGGATGGAGAAAAGTTATGAATTCCATCATTTACATAATATGTTGAATCTGGCGGCCCTAGGAAAGTTCTTAATATCAGTTATTGTCTGTATAGAACAATTCTTGTTCAGAGAAACAAATGAGGAAGGTGCTTTTCCATGAATTTAGGAAGGCATTTTGAATTGGTATGCATGGTATGCACTTGTGCTGATCCTGCAATGTGCATTTCTCACAGACATATTCCTAACTCGCAGTTACATTTGGTGAGACTACATTGAACATTCCCAGACTGTTCGCTCATCTTTGGTAGTTTGCCTAAACCAGTGTGATCTCCATGGCTAATGATGCTTAAGGTTTTTTGTTGCATCTCATCCCTCATCTACATGGGGTCACCTTTGCCGTTTTTGAAGAAAGACTCCCGCAAAAGAAGAGTGTTCAGGAGACATTGGCAGAGACCTGCAGTATGTCTCAGGGAGAAAGGAAAATTCCTTCTAATCTGTGCTATAAGTAATAAAATGTGGCCAGGCAAATCATTCTTCTTCTCTGGAAAAGTTCAAATAAACCATAAGGGAGATACTGTGAATTCATCCAGCGTGTAAAAAAACCTCATGTTCTCATTCATTCACGAGGTGACAATAAAGAATTTATTTTGTATCTTGCATATTTATCATTTTTGGATGTCAGAAGTATTGCTTTCTGTCATCACTTAAAAAGATTTTCTGGTGAACCCCTCACATCTTCCAAGGAAGATGTCTATTATACAAGGTATAGCGTTCTTTTGCTATCATAATATAAGTTGTATTTTAGAATGGAATTAACTGTATTCATAAAGGACTGTTTTTAACATCTGGGTATCTAGATTAGGAGCATTACCATTATAAGCAGAATTTCTGTATGGGAAAATTTTATAAATATAGAATTACTCTGGACTATGTAGTGGCTTACTGAATGTAATAAGGTATATCAGTCTCAAGATTTTCATAAGCTGTGCCTAGTTAGGAAGAAGTATATGTTGCAGTGAGATTGGTTTAGTAGGATGCTTTGCTCAAATATAGGAACACTCGATGCTCTTGGCAAGTACATCATTTCAAAGTTAGTTCCCCTGATTTGTGCCTGTTTGTTACCTCATTCCCCTTCTCCAAACAGTGAGGCTCCTATTTGTGGAATATATCTAGTGTCATCACCAACGTTAGCCCTTAGCTGATAAGTCAAAACATTAATGGAAATTTTTGGCCATTGAAAATTATAGAAGTGCTTTTCTATATGTGCTCTTTCAAAGTAATTTCTCTGTTCCTTTGTACCAGTGCTACTTTTTGCTTTTGTACAACCTGATTTTCTTTAAGTGGTCTGACAGAAGAATACGTGTGCTGCTGTTTAGATTATTGCTCACATTATTTTAGGATTAAAAATTGGATTGTTGTGCTGTGGTGTGTTACTGAGTATTTAGAGTGACATGCATCCTTGATTATTAGGGTGAGCAGCAATTTATTTTTTTTTAAAGAACGTAAAGGGAAGGAGAAGCAGAAAAATGCACAAATTTCAAATATATGAATTCCTGTTGTTATATCTTGGATATAGCCCCATTCTCTAAGCAGTAAGGCTCACGCTGATTGTAAGTACAGCAGAGCTGTGTAATTTTTAGTGCTTAAAGTAAGGTTTAGTTTTGTGTCTTTTGACAGTTCTGGCCCCTATTTCTTCTTAGATGTTGCTTTACATTGCAAGGGAAGCATAATATAAGTGTATCTAAAATTCAGAAATAAAAACAGAGCATAATATGCACTGAGTCTGAATCCATTATGTGATGGTAGGTGTTGCTTATGACAAGAGTGATTGTATTATTTCCTGACCTGGACTACTTTTTGTATAATTTCTGTATTAATTTTCATAAGCTTTCCCTTCCTAAGTATTCTTATAAAAGGGATTTTAGAGATGAAATAATGGGGGGAATGTTCTCTTTTCAAAGCAGACACTCCGGCTTCACTCCTAGGAAGTCCTACTGGTATCTCTGCCTTCCTCTCCTGATAACTCTGGGGAAGAGAGGTTAAATTGCAGTAAATTTCAGTGCATACTACAAATTATATATTTAATTATGCTTGTTCCCTAATACATAGGTAAGAAATTTAACATTCCCAGATCTGCAATCTGAAGTTATTATTTGTTGCAGATTTTTTTCCCTAAGTAAATGCAATGGAAGTACAATGAAGCTGCCTTTCTGGAAGCAGGATGGTGATTTTTTTCTGCCATTCAAGAAACTTCAAAACAATAGGAAACTCTTAAATTTGGTGCATTTGCATGTACTTGGAAAAAATCTACTTTTAAATAGGACAGCACTGTATCGTTTTAAAGCACTGAAGAGTAAGTAATATAAAATCAACCAAGAGGATAATCTCTGACATTTACAAACATTTATAATGGCATTAGTTCCAAGTAAGTTAGCTGAGGCAATTTGAACCTGTAGACCTGAACAAATAAATAAGCATGGCTTGCCATCAGCTATTTCAGAAATGTACCAGTATTGCTGTGGAGCTTTGTGCATCCAAATAAGCAGGGAGATCTACCAGATTTCTCTGGGGCTTCCGTCAATCAAGACATGGTCTACTTTACTAGCGACTATTTCACAAACAGGTAAAAATGCTATGTTGCAGAAATTTCTGGGCTTTCTGGAAATTCTGCTGCAGTGTTTTAGAGCTGGTCTGAAAATAATGGGCTTACAAAAGACTCAGTGACAGGGCTTAAAGGTGAAATTAGTTTTGATGAAATGTCCCTGATTGGCAGGTCTGCAATAGTTTCCCTTGCTTGCCTGTGAAATGAATCCGTTCTTTACGCAGCTGTATGCAGCGGTTAGACTGTGTTACCAGCGCGGGCCTGAGCTCGCACTTGATCCCAAACTGACTTGTCCAAATTCTCTGAACCCAAGCCAATGCCAAAGCAGCTTTCTGCAAGCCCTGAGGAGTGCAAAAGAATAATAATTAAGCCTGTGCAAATTTTTAGTATGAGCAAAGTGTGTGCTTAGTACCAGGAAGGAGAGCTAAACGTCGGCAGGCCTGCTCTTGCTTAGCCTCCATCCCCTGCCGTGCGTGCCACGATGACTTGCAGTCATGTAATACGGCCACACGTGGATCAGAAAGACCAATATGATGGTCAGCATGCCCTTGTGGGAAATAGGTCCCTGTGACACAAGTGGCCTAGGCAGTATGAGTGTGCAGAGCGTGGCTCGGGGAACGCGCTGTGCTTTAGCCCGCTCTTTGGTTCAGCGGGCAGGTGGCGGGGGGGGCACGGCTGCAGGGCTTTGCTACGCTGCCTCGCCACAAGTATGTATTGCTGTTCGAGGGGCAGAAGCACTGATGCTCATCTCTGGACTGGAAAGATAATTCAGTTCCCCACTTACTCAATTGCAACCTGTCTTCAGGGGAAATCTTATTTATTAAAGATTTCATCCACTCTATTCCTCAGGGAAAAATGTGAACAAGAGCAAGAAGAGGTGTCTGAGCCAGCAGTCTGAGGGCCAAAGGAGTTTGGAGACTGTTAAGCAGACATTGCAGCAATTCCTGCTCAGAGACTCAAGCAAGAATGTGCGGAGTGGGGCTGACCAGTGGCAGAGACCCTTGGTAGGACAATATTCATCAGCATCCCATGTCCCTGCATCAGCAGTGCTCAGGTAAACCTCTAGCCCTCCAATCTCAGCCCCAACAACTTTAAATATTTGCCCTGAGAACCATTTAAGACAATTAACCTGATGTGGTGTTCAAAACTAAAAGCTTGATTTAAAAGTAGGGAATTTACAGAAGCACGACTGAGAGTTAAATTTGGCTTGTGAAGCCTTTATTTCTGGTACTAATGTTTAAGATGGAAACAACCCAGCTTGACTTCCAATTCCCCAGAGTGAATTTGTAGACCTGAGTTTTAGAAGAAAAAGCCCTTTAACTGGTATATTGAGATATTTAACCTGCAAATCTGTAAGAGAAGACAAAAATGCAATTCACACAATGATTTGATTGCATTTTTTAGAGGAAAACCACATTTAAAAACTGGAAACAATGCTAAATGCCAATTGTAAGATGCATGCTTTAATGCTGATTTCCTGCTACCATCTGTTCTGTAACAAAAAGTCAGTCTCAGTTTCTGGGTCAGAAACAAGGCTCTGGTAGTAACTTTGTACTTCTTGGAGGATGTCATGTGCTTTAAACCAATTCACTCCTGTGGTGCTGTGCAGTGGGAGGTCATCTGAAAAGTTTAAGATAACCCAGGACAATTTAAATCACACAGTTTTAGCAAGGGTCTGTTAGTTTTAAGCACTAGCACAATTTGGCCAAGGACTATGTGTAGATTGATTCTTCAAAGTTGAGTGCACATCTAAGTAAGACCTGGAGGCTTGCTGCAAATGGTTTTATGTTTATTCTTTTTCAAGACTTCCTTTATAAAAGTTTCTAACTGGGTGACACTTTCTAGTTTATGCCAAACTTCTGTAATAGTGAAATTTAGAGTTCAGGATGATGTCGTGTCCGTAACTGCAACTACACCCTCATGGAGTATAAATTGTTGTCCCATTCTCTACATTATTGTTCTAATGAATGCCTGTTTTGTGGTTTGGTTTTTGTTTGGTTTTTTTTGTTGTTTTTTGGGGTTTTTTTTGGTGAAGATGTGACAGAAGTAATCTTCTGAGTTAACAGCGTACTGTATTTTCAAAATTGTTAAAAATTTGAGTTTTTAGAAGTATCCAAAATAGTTATTGACCATTGGTAAAATTGAGAGGGCAAATTACTAGTATGCCTTAGTGTGTGCTCTAATGCTTTTGTGTGTATGGGGTTTTGTGGGAGCTGAAAGACTTGCTTTTTGTTACTAACTTTCTGAAATTACTCTTCTGCTCTATTTTTTTGTCTTGTTTTCATTCCTTTTCCAAATGAAGTTCATAGATTGTTCATGAAAAAAAATATTTCAGCTGGTAAACATTTCCATCTGCTAGTATACCCTGTTTTAGCAGCTGTAGTTAGGGTTGTTTAGAAGAAACCCAGGAGACCAATATTAACAAGTATCACCATTTTGGAAATGAACATTGAGTATTCCAAGTAAGTCTGGAAATGTCTTGAAACTGGCAAAAGAAAAATCACCAGCATTCAATGATGACCTAGTCTTGCTAATTTGAATGTCTTCCTCACTCCACTGGCAGCATAGGGAGTGTAGCACCTCCAGCGTGTGCTGGAGTTCAGTTAAACTGGGACCCTTCAGCTGGCAATATTGGAAACCCACAGCACACACAAGGTGGTCCCTGTCACCAGTCTGGTGTTGGCATTGCCACTCACCTTTTACACAAGAGTCAAGGAGAACCCCAGGGGAAAACTGACATTACAGCCCCTGCTCCTGGGGAGTGGCATGTGCTTTGCGTGGCTGGATCACCAGATAAGCACAGACATGATTCCCAGCAAATGGACTTCGCTGACCCCTGTTCCCTTCTTCTGTGGGATGAGTGGGCATCTAGGAAATCCTGCTGCCTGGTACCAGGGCTCACCCTTCCTAGGACGGTGCCCTGTGGGCTGGCCCACCTCCCTGTCACAGGGCAGCGGGCCTCTCTTCCCTCCCATGCCAATAGTAGTAAATCACTTGTAACTTTTTCAGGGACTAAAGTTGAGTCCTCATGCTTGTCTACCTTGTCTTGTCTTGCCCTGGATCTTCACTTTCAGGTTCAGTGGTGGGTTCCCAGTGTATTTAGCAGCCTACAATGTTGATAGATGTACTTAGCCATTTAATCATAGATTATGCTATGGATTGCTGTCTTGGACATTCAGTGGGTTTTCTGGAGCTTTTTGAATATTTTTCTGTCCTCTTTCTTCTGCTGTTAACCCAGGAATGCTAATAGCTGAAATCCCCTCTTTATACAGAGAAACATGGGTAGTGGCCCAGCAAGGCTGCACATATCACAAACACTTGTAATTTTACCTTGTCTATAATGGAAGCTGAGGACAGAATCTAAATGGAGAGATTAGAGTTAATCCTTGGAAGTGAGAGGAAGTTCACAAATTGTTTATTTGACAACTTAGTTTATTTGTCTAGCTGCTGCTGTCTATATAGTCTACCTATCCTTTCTTGATAAAGAGATAATTTATCGTTCAGAAACATGGCTCAATTTTTTCTGTGCTGGTGCACACAACTAATGCATGTCATTAATGCAATCCGGAGGGAGCAGTTCGGAAGAGGAGAAGATAATTTACTCACCATGTGCATTCAGTCCTCAGCCTCCTTGCTGAGATTCCCCTGCTGGTTTGGATTCTGTTTTCTGACATAAACCTGCCTTACCTGTAATACCCAGAAACGTAGTGAGCCTACTAGTTTAATTCAAGGATAGGATGGTACAAATTCTGTTCCCAATCTTCGGAATTCAGAAACCTCAATTCTGTTTTAATCTGCAAACCCACGCCCAGTTCTGGCATTGCTGCCGCTGTACGATTTGAGAGCTACGTTATGAAAGACTATGAGATAGTTATAATTACTAAAATATGAATAAATTATTCATATTGATTGCACTGGAAATAGGTCTGGTTTGACATGAGAAAGAAAATTTGAGGCGGGGGTGATACCAATTTCAAGATGTGCTGTGCTGCAGGGGTGTTGCATGGTGCTGTAGTTACTGAATTGCCTTGGCAAGAACCTGCTCCTTGCAGCTCTGTAACCTCCCCCTGAAGCCATTGAGCCGTTAGCTGGAACCTCTGTGCCAGAATTTTTCCATTATTGTTTTCATGCTGTTATCCTTGTATCATTTGCATGGATTTGCACCTGCAAATCCTGACTGTTGTTAACGGTGGGCTTTCATGGAAGTAGCTACCACTGGTTTGAGAATCACCCTTCTTTCCCCTCTTTCTTTCCCTCCTGTTTTGTAGATTTTAAATTATATTAGAGAAATCAGACACTGCACAACAAAGCAGATAGTAGTCATCCAAATGCTCAATAAACATTATCCAATAATATATGTGGACAAAAGCTTAACAGTCAATGTACAGCACTTGCATCTGATTAGCATACTCTGGTCAGTGCTAACAGCATCATAAGCAGAAGCATTCCCTAGGGAATTTGAGTGGGTCTCAGTGAAACATTTAGGATGAGGGGAAAAGTCCTCCTCCTCTTCTTCATCATCACCACCTGCCTCCATTACCACTGGAGACACTGTCCAGAGGATGACACTCACCTGGGACCCCATGGCTCCCCTTACTGGCTGGTACCTGGGGAGTTTTTCCTCCTCCTCTGCATTTTTCCCTCTCCTGTCCTCTTTTCTCTGTCCTTCTCCTCTGCTTTCGTCTTTGTTTTTCCCCCCAAGTTACTTTGTTAGAGTCAGTGCATGTCTTCAGCAGTGGATCCTGCTAATAAATCTCTGTGCACGTTACCCTGGCTCAGCATCCTTTGTGCGGCAGGGAATCGATGATCAAGGTTGAAGTAGAAAGCAGTAAGGAAAGTGAAAGGTTGTGATCCAGACAGGTAAAAGCTGAAGAGGAAAGAGGCGTCGAGCAGCAGGCCAGACGTAGCGCTGGTATGGATACCTGGTCTGGTTGTGCTGACCTCTGCTATCAAAGTGCTCTTGCTGAGGGTACAGTTTGTAACAGGAAAATTATGGGGTGCTTTCAGCTCTCTCTGCAGAAGTGCAGTTTTTCTGGAATAAATGCATCTGTGGAAGGACTTCACTAGCACTGATACGTCAGTCACAAGGACTCTTAGTGCCAGCAAAAGTTTGTAGGGCACCAGAGTGTGTCTGTGCATGTTGAAGAAAGCGGGATGCACACAGAGGCGCAGGCTTACATCCGCAGCTGAGCCCAGCACATTTCCTATGACAAAATGGGATGCAGAATGTGTCAAAGTACTTTTGCAGCCCCTGAATGACTCTGATCTTCCTGCAGTTTGCTTATTAAATGTCTGTTAAATTGTTTTTCCTCCTTCCTGGTACAGAGAGTGCCAGACACAACATAATCTCCCATATAGAGAGGTGAAAATCCCAAGCAGTGAGCAGTCTTGAGGGTGATTTAGCCCAAAGGCTGGCTCGTGTGCGGGTGCTGCAAGGCTGAGGTCACCAGCATCGGGTGGGCTGGGCACTAGATCAGACCAGCGGTACCTGCCTCTGCCTGTCACCCCCAGCAGAGCTTCCAGCACGTCAGAAGTCTGTCTGCAGATCTCTAGGGCCAGGAAACTCTGTAAAGTGACCTGTTTTCACATTTGCTACTCCTTTTGCTTACAAAAGCAAATTTACCTCCATCCTTATTTTGTTTTGATTCTATTGTGTAGACACTAATTGTATATTCCATGGAAAAATATAACTAGCTGACTTATTCACAAAGAGATACAATATCAAATATAGTGTTATTTTTTTCTATTCATAAGTAATTGATAGAAAACAGCAGGTGTTATATTTTGTCTTGGAGCAGATAACATTCAAGGAAAAAGAAAAGGAAACCTCTCCTTTTCTCATGGGTAAGGGACTGATAAATTATTCCATGATAGATAAGGATAGAACTCACGCAAGTAACAAAGCTTTGGAAAAAAAGCACATAATAGTAGTAGTGGTAGTAATAATAGTAATAATAGAAAATGAATGTATGCTTACACTGCTAAAAACTTGTTTGGATGCAGAGCTCCAAAGCTTTTCGTCTTATTGAATCTAGAAGAAAAGCTTTTTATTGCTCTTAAATTAAAAACAAAACCAAAACCAAGCTACTGTACAAATGCAGTGGATTTGAGGCTTTGACTGTGTATTGGGTTTGCATGGCAAGTTTTGGTAGTGGGAGGGCTACAGGGGTGGCTTCTGTGAGAAGCTGCTAGAAGCTTCCCCTATGTCCCATGGAGCAATGCCAGCTGGCTCTGAGATGGACCCGCTGCTGGCCAAGGCTGAGCCCATCAAGTGACAGTGGTAGCACCTCTGGGATAACATATTTAAGAAGCGAAAAAAAGTTGCTGCGGCAAAGAAACTGCAGCCAGAGAGAGGAGTGAGAACATGTGAGAGAAACAACCCTGCAGACCTCCAGATCAGTGAAGAAGGAGGGGAGGATTCCCCTGCAGCCCGTGGGGAAGACCATGGTGAGGCAGGCTGTCCCCCTGCAGCCCGTGGAGGTCCACGGTGGAGCAGATATCCACCTGCAGCCCGGGGAGGACCCCATGCCGGAGCAGGTGGGTGCCTGAAAGAGGCTGTGACCCTGTGGGAAGCCCACGCTGGAGCAGGTTTTCTGGCAGGACTTGTGACCCCGTGGAAGGGACCCATGCTGGAGCAGTGTGCTCCTGAAGGACTGCACCCCGTGCAAGGGACCCACGCTGGAGCAGTTCATGGAGGACTGTAGCCCATAGGAAGGACCCACCTCGGAGAAGTTCATGGAGGACTGTCTCCTGTGGGGGGACCCCATGCTGGAGCAGGAGATGAGTGAGGAGTCCTGCCCCTGAGGAGGAAGGAGCGGCAGAGACAACATGTGATGTGACCACAACCCCCATTCCCCATCCCCCTGCGCTGCTGGTGGGGAGGAGGTAGAGAAAATTGGGAGTAAAGTTAAGTCCGGGAAGAGGGGAAGGGTGGGGGGAAGGTGTTTTAAGATTTGGTTTTATTTCTTATTACCCTACTCTGATTTGATTGGTAATAAATTAAATTAATTTCCCTGAGTTCAGTCTGTTTTGCTGGTGATGGTAATTGGTGAGTGATCTCTCCCTGTTCTTATCTCTAGCCATGAGTTTTTTGTTATATTTTCTCTCCCCTGTCCATTTGAGGGGGGGGAGTGATAGAGCGGCTTTGGTGGGCACCTGGCGTCTACCACAGACTGACAATAGATAACCCAGAACTCTTTGATTTTTACTTGCTCTTCTACATTTGTGTGTGGCACAAAATGGAAATTCCAGTGTAAGAAGAATTTGTAACTCCAGCAGTCTTTGCATCTATCAAATAGGGAGAATAAATATGTCGAACACTCCAAAAACCCAAGAAATTTCTCCTGGGAGGAAGTTCAAATAAGAGAAAGGGGGTATAATGGTACCTTAACCACTCCTGTCCCCGGCTCTCCTGTTCATCTCCCTTTTGTTTCCATTAGCTTGTTCTTCATCACAAGCAATATTCCTTCAGCACATTTTTCCCATTGCTTTTGAGCTGCTATTAGTGTCTAATAAGTATATCATATACCCAATAAGTTATCAAGATTCAGTAAAGATTTCTAGTCTATTACACATCTCTTAAGTGTGCTCTCACAGCTCTTAGCTTGGGAACAAAATCAAGAGTTTCCACCCCATTTGTTCATTCACACTGGACTCTCCTTAGCCTGGTGCTCCTCAGTCCGTTCTTGGTGACCTGCGGGGTGATTTGGGTGAGGTTTGCTCTGCGGGAAGCTGTATGCCAGGTCTGGGTCTGCCGTGCCAGCCACAAAACCTGCTGCCCTGTGCTTGGGACCTGCAGTGCTGCTGAGGCTGCTCTGATGGGCCAGGGGATCATAAGGGAAATCCATGCAAAGAAGTTCACCGGTGAAATCCACGCCTGGCCAAGACAAAATCTTCCAGTGGTGTGGGTGTTGGCTCCAGTCTGTCATTGAAATAATTCTGCCAAGAACAAGGCAAAAACATTCACTGGTTATTATGGGCTACATCATGGGCGCTGTGCACAGACACTACTTAAAAAGTCTTGTCTTGTTCACTCCATCTATTTCATCAATATGAAAAAAGTGAAGAAAAGATTAAAAGTTGGGTTTAATGAAATACAAAAGAATTAACTCACAAAATGTGTCCACATTCTTATATTTCATGCAGTCCCTTGCTGATTACATCTTTTATTGATATCCGTCTGAGTTGGTGATGAATCTTTTCTATGTATTCTTCACTCCTCCAGTGTAATTGAGGCTTACCTATCTGAGGTATATTTAGATAACTGGCTGACTGTGGTGCTGTGCAATTGATTTTAAATTGATGCTGAATAGTGGAATAGTTGCTTGTGGTACAAAATAATAAATGGAAGCAGGTCTGAGGTCTGTCCGAGAGCAGTTTAGAGATCAGGGTTAAATCAGACCTTGTGAAACTGGGCACACATCAGTGCAAGTTGATGGCATCACTTACGCCAGGTCTTAGTGTGGCATAATGAGCTGCGAGCTGGGTTTGCAAAGCTTTCTGGGTGCACAAAATACCGTTTGAACTGACCTTTTCTCATTGGTCTTGGTCTAACGTAGGGAAAATTTCAGATACTTTGAAATTTGCTAGAAAATAATGAGAGCAAAAATGGAAACCTGCTATCTTGTAACAGAAACTGTTCAGGTATTTAAGACACTAAAAGTACATCATGGTAAATAAAGGTCTAAATCTCTGCTTTCTCTGGCTTGGAACAAGGAGTTATACATAGTCGTTCCTCTTTTCAGAGGCCAACACAACATAATTTGCTATTTGGCTCTGCTGTTATGTTATTCTTCACCCATCCCCTGAAATGGCAAACAGATCTAAGACATGTTTCCAGCACAAAAGTTATAAATGCCTCATTCTGGAAATGTTTGCATGAAAGGAACTTTTGTCAGAAATTAAGTTAAGCTTAACATTTTTTCACCTAGCTCCTTAGTATGTCCTTTTACCTGAGAATATGGCCTGGCCTGATCTTCAGCCAGCTCTCTGATCTGTGTCTTCAAATCAACTGAATTTCATATGAGGCATCTAATGACTCTTTGGAGGTGAAAAAGAGTTATAACTTGTGATTTTAAAAGTTGGAAGTTTTAGTATGGATGTCAACATAGATGTTTAGACTTGCTGATATGGTAGGTAGGAGCTCATTGCAGCTTCACCAGTTATGTAAAAAACCTTTCCATTGTATTTACCCTGGGAAAATGGTGCCTCTCTGCTAACATCTATATGTGAAAGACAAGGATGGGCTTATTTTGAGCTTAGTTTATTGGCAAAAAACTCAGGATCTACTCTGTTTCTTGGGCTGATGGTTTGTAAATAGGCTCAGAGCTGAATCAGAGATTTTATATTGTGTTGCCATTCATTAAGCAGACTGAAGTAAAAGAAAGGGCTGAAGGTCTGACTTGCTTGGCAGGCAGCAAGGAAGAAATCTTGAGTTTGCATCTCTGCCATTCAGTTTAAAAATGTTGAATGCATCTGATGAAATGGAACTTTTTTCCTGCTCATTTTAATTCTCTCTAAAACTTCTGCAGACTGACTTTCCACAACAAAATATGAAGGTTTCTCTGCTTCTTTGGACATGTCCTGGAAGATGCCTATTGCTCCCAGCTGCCTTTGAACTAATTGACCTGCAGCGTAGATAACAGGACTCTCAGTTTTGCCCGTTGTATTAATTTGAACTTGTCCAGTAGGTGAGAAGAGAAATGAAGATAACTGATCCAGTGCTACATTTTTTGTGGCAAAATTTGACAAGGAAAAAGTCCTTTTACTGATTCTAGCTGAAGGGGAAGGTATATTTTACAGATGCAAAGGAATTTTTCCTGAAACTATTCTTATCCATTTTTCTTGAAGTGAAAGGATGGAGTTAAGTTCTGAAGCAATTTATTTTGAAATCAAAAACTTACTAACAGGCTGCAAGGAATAAAAAGTAGTAAAAGCATGCCTGTGGACTAAATTGTGTACTTGGAAGGTTTTGTCAGTTATTTCCTTTCATGTGGTTCTCTGTTTACTTGAGATACCATATAGATAAGAATGTTTCAGATTCTTAACACAATAGTAGTACAGATGTTTAGTATCATAACTTCAGAAATGTTTAAATAGCAATATTTTTAGTAATATTTTGCAGATCCTAATGCTGATTTTGAATTCTTACAGTCTTGCTCTGTTGAATGATTTTGTAGAAGTTTTTTCCGTGTTGTCAGTGTGCTGAACGTTATAAAATGGGGATGCCATGGTAAAACATTAACATTGGCTTTCCCATTTTCAGTGATGGAGGCATGCTTTCTTGTTTTCAGAGTATTGCATAGCTTTCACCTGACTGTCTTCTATCCAGTTACATACTAAATAATCTATGTAATTTTTGATTACTCTTCTAATAGAAAAAATGTTTTGGGATTAACATGCTGAACTGATTAACAGCAAGTGTAGCGTTAATGCCCGGCTCTGCCACAGACTTCTTGAATGGTCCTCGGCAAGTTGCTTTGTCTCTCTGAGCCTCCTTCCCTGTCTGTTAAAGGATGGAGGAGGGTTGATGATTCATCCCATCTCCCATTCTTCTAAAAGAAACTTATTCTGGAGAGTGTTTAAACATAACTTAGATGCCACTATATCAGTAGTTCAAATATACCTTAAAAAAGCATAGGTATATGCCATTAAATCCTTTCCTGAACGAGGATCATGGACTGAAGGTTGTTTAAGGTAAGAAGCACCCTTGAGACTGTGCCTGTGTTTGTACATTATGTAGGGGCACCCGCCAGGGAGGAGAGCTCAGAAGTCTTGAGTGGTACAAATAGTTGTAAAGGGTGTTTTGTACAAGGCCACGTGGATAATCACCATACAGCGAGAACATTTTGTTTTGGCTTGGGCTCTCTTCAGAGAAAGGACTTTTCTTCATGTCTACACAAATGCTTTCACAGGTTGGTGTCACTCCTCAGACCGTTCCCTTGCACACTGGACCTGCATCAGTTCTGCTACCACAGCGTGCCTGGAGGATGGGCTGAGGTTGCTATTTCTCACACTAGAGGATTCATTTATGGTCTATTTCTTTGATTTCAACATGATTGTACCAGGGCTGCATGTGAAACTGCTCTGCGATCCTATTAAAATGGGAATGGCTTTGTCTTGCTGTCCTGCAATGGAGGAGTCAGCAGCTACTGTCAGGCTGTCTGAGAAACTGGGACAGTGAGTTCTTGGCTGTTTCCGTCTTGCTAAGCTAATTAATGGTAAGCTGAACAGGCCAGTTAAGAGTCAGGTCTGGTCTGGTCTCTTTGCCAGTCAGTGCTGACCATGAATACTGAAAGAAGTGCCATCATTTAAGTAAAACTCTCACTGTGGTAGAAAAAGCTGGGCTGAAAAGAGATTTTTACTGTGTTTAGCCCTGAAATGCAAAATAAGTATATTTTGATTCTGTATTTGGTTATGAGTATGATTATTCCCTTATTGCAAAACATGGTATAAATAACAACCCTAGATGCAGTTCTGGCAAGCATTATTGGCAGTCGGTGTGAAAGGAGGGTACTTGGTCTTTTGCAGAATTGGGCTGTTTATGATTGGAGTTGGTGGAAGGGAGGCTAGACTGTAATTTTATTGAATTAATCCCATGCTTGGAGATTAATTTAAAACTTTTCTTTTTTCTGGGGGGAAGAGGAGCTGTTTGGCTTAACATTTGGTGGCATTTACACTAGGTCTGAATGGCTCACATAATTTCATTTTTAACGCTGAAACTAATTTTGCATTTTGAATCCCCTTTCTTCCTCCAGTACTCAGAAGGGAGCTGGAGATTGTTTTAGCTGTCTCATCACCTATGAGCAGTTGCATTATGTTTAGTTTTAATCAAGTTGTGTATAAACAAAATGCTTGCTCTTAGGCATTTCGCCTGAATGTTGAGGAGCTAGCATTCATATAATTTTATAAGAAATACATTGATAAACCGAATAAATTGATAAACATATATTTTTTCTTAATACACAGTTGGTAGGAGCCATATGAGGATAGTGAGGATTAGAATTGCCCAAATAGCAAAAGAATTAAAAAGAAAAACCTGCTAATATATTAGTTGTACAGAGAAGAGGCTGTAACAAACTATCCCTTCTGAAAAATCTTATCAGTATTTGTATTTTAAAAAATCTGAGTTATAGTTGGTGCAGCTGGGTGTTTGCTTCAGGGACTGCGTATGTTGAATCTGATTTGGATCAACTGTGTGTGCAGCTAGGCATCCTTCTGGAAGACAATGCACAAGCCTACTTTATCCATCTTACCGAGAATCACCCCCCCCCCCCCCCCCGCCAACTGGTTAGAAAGGTACTGAGGCTTCACTTTATTTCTTTTTAGTTGCACTGTTTTTCACCTGTATTCATTGGTGTTTCTTTTCCAGTGTAAACTGTGTGTGATTGAGCCTCCCATGTTACTAAAAATTAAAGCATGATGTTACTAACTTTTAATTGCACTTTCATTTGTAGATCAAGCTGTTTTCTTTTTCTCTCTCATGAGACCAAGATGTGGCATCAACTGTGAAGCCAGTTTCCATCAGACATTTAAAACAAGGTAGAGAGATTAATGTGTGCATATCCATAAATTAAAAAAAAAAAAAAAAAGAGCTCCTTTCAGAGCTGGAATTAATTTCTTCCTGTTTTTTCCCCACTCTCATGTACCATGTAGAAAGTGTTTTATTCTAGGTGAATGGATATGTGAAAGGGTATGTTGTCCCTTTAGACGACTTGATTCAGATTTGAGTACAGATGAAAGCATGCCTGACATTTATTTCCAAGACTGTATTGGGAGACAGGGTGACTCTATTCAGTGGCTGAGTTTTGTGTTTATGCTGAGAGGCAGCAACATGCTAATGTACCACAGAATCCCTTCTTACAGGTCCCAAATAAACTGCACTGGGATTTCATTGACATAGTGTGTCAGGCTTCAGTAAGGTAAATTTTGTTAAGGACTTAAGTGTATCAGTAATGGATGTCAGTGAGTGGACTAATATATTTATTGTGACGGTGAAAATGGAAGATTTTAGCATGTGGCGTGGAGTTACTGTGTGCAGAAGCCCATAGAACAATACTGGTTCTTTTTCATATCATACCAAATCATCTTTAGAATACAAAATTCAAAGTTAGTTAGTTTTATTGCACAGATATAACTTCAGTGAACCATCAGAAGCCCACATCTACCTCTAGCAATTTTTGTTATTGTTCCTGGTGGATGAAGGATCAAAGCTTTCTAGTATGGATTCTCTTCTGCTGTGGGATAAGGGAAAAAAGGAGCGTTGCTTAGCTGCCATTATTGGTGGTGGCGAAACATGAAGGTCAAAGCTAAGACGAGAGTTTTACCAGTTTGCAATAGCTTCCATGCCAGCTGGAGACTGCCAGAAAGCATTGTGCTCCTGTCAATTCCTGTCACTGTTTCTAGAGCTTCTTGGAAAGGTGATGCTGAGGGTCTGTTTCTGCTGAGAGCTCCCTGGGCCTGGGGAATTACCAGAAGGGGAATATAGAGCTCATTTCTGGTCTTTCTGCACACCATGAACAGCACTTAGGAAGCAGAGCATTTGGCCTTACGTGCTGTAGTTGTATTAAGCTGCTCCTTGCCCTCAGATACTGCCAAAATATATATATCAAAGTTAAGTTCCACGTCATTCTGATGTCTGCCTGTGAATACCCTGAAAATTCATTGCACTGTTGACTTTCAGTGTAAAGTGTGAGTCAGAAGTCTTCCAAGTGACTCTCTCTGCCTTTGCTGCTAATGATTTTATGGTAATAATCTCACTTGGAGATGGCAGATGTGCAGAAAGACTGAGTCTCTTTCCCAAACAAAGTACAGGCTAAATCCAACAAAAGAAAGAGATGAAGATGTGTGGGAAAGGCATATGGTATATATACCAAACAGACAGGTTGATGATAGGTGTGCGCTGATGTTAGTTCCCACTCTTCATTGGTATTACTTGAATAAATATGAATTACTTCAAACTTCCCAGTCTTCAGACCTCAAGAAACCAAATGGCAGCTAATTTCAATAATTTTTTCAGTGAGTGTGTGTGGTATGGAAATACATCCCTCCGTTCCTGCTTTGTGGTTGGAAATCCTTCTTTGCCCGATGTCCCGCTGAGGCTTTTGGCTACTTGCGGCTTGTGCCGCATGCAGCTGCTGTTACTCCAAAGTGTTGCTGAGGTGTGAGCTCCGTGTTTGTGTTTTGTGTCAAGACTGAAGGCTGTGCTATAGGTACGTGGCTGTAAGGTGAGGACTTTGCAGTAGCAGCTTCTCATTCTGGCCTTGATCCTACGGGGAGGTCAAGGCCATTGCTCTCCCGTGCATGTATGCTCGGCTGTGGACCCAAGAAAAGTAGGTAAAATGCAGCAAAGCAGATACATTATTTTCAGCTCCTTGCTTGCCTGCTGCTTTAATCTCAGGGGCCCAGGATAAATAAAGGTGCTGAGGTAGTTGCAGACAAATGGTATTTTTACAAAGTTAAAGTGTAATCCTCTAGGTAGGAGCAGGCAGGCTCTCACTGACGATGGATCAGGCTTTGCTGAAGGCTTCAGCCTGCTTGCCACTGAGCACTGTATTCACTGACTGTCAGATGAGCCCCTAGTTAATTTTGCTATTTATACCACTTTTTGGAAGAAATCAAGCAGTGCAGAATGAGACAGTCACATTCTGGTGACTCTGTGCCCATGCCTCAGCTATCCCAGACCCACGTGTGGAGCTGTCCCCAGGGGCAGCTCTGTGACTGCTGGAGGTCACAAAGGGACTGCAAGGGACTGCCCTGTCAAAACCCCTTCATTGAAATATAGATCAAAAAGTACAAGTGTTTGCATAATACCTGGTTATAACATGTGATTGAAAATTTTAGCATTCAAAATTTTTGAAGGGATAGAAAGGGACACTTGTTTTCCACCTCTTTAAGCTTATCTGAGCATATAAGCATTGGGAACAGGTTGACCTTGGAGTCACATAGGTGCCTGAATATGGAAATCTATTTTGGTTGTTGTGGTTTGGTGGATTGTGTCCTGTAGTTCAGGGCTTGTCCTTGTACAGTTCTCCTCCCTTATCTCCCCGAGCCTGAACTATGCTCCAGAAAATGAGTTTTCATGTGGGGAAAATGTGTTTCCAATCCTTTAGTTGCAGAGGCAACTTTTGAAGTACAAACTCGTAAAGTCCGTGGGAGTTTCCAGGCATTCTAGCTACATCTAAAGTGAAGATCTAACTAAGCTGGCTTTGAACCATGTAGCTTGCATATAACAAGGACAGTGTGCTGAATTAAAGCAGCTAATTAGCTGTGTTGAAAAGCTGATACGTGGGGCTGGGTCAGGGCAGCTACCTTGCTTCTGGACTAGCTTGTTCCATGGAGCCTCAGGGATCTGTCTGCAGCATTGCACCATGCTGAGCAGGCACGTCTCCAGCAATGAAAGGCTGTACAGCTGTAAGCTGCCATTGCTAATCTTATTGAGGTGCTATCTGAGACTGCATCCTGGCTCCTTTTCAGGCTATGACCCTGGAGCGCACAAGGCTGCTTCCTCGTTGCATCCCATTGCTCTGATTTCTGCAGAAAGGAAAGCCAAGCAAGCTCCAGCAATCCCAGCTGGGCAATCCAAATCCTGGAGCATGCTCTGTTTTTTCTTGGTAATTAGCACAGCCTTAGGCAGTAAGGGTGGGATTCATCTCATTTAACTGAAAGTGTTGGAAAGTTAGCAATCAGTTCTAGACTGGTTGTGTAGGTTGCCTCAAAAGGAGAGAGGCAGGTACTTCCAATGGATGCTTTATCTTATCCTGGAATAGATGAGGTGAATCACACTCTGGAGGTGTCTGTCTTTCTCAATCGACTGCATAGAAGAAACCTCAATGATTACATTGAACTTGATGCCGATCTTTTAGACAACTGAAATTCAGTGAGGTGCATGTTTTGGTATTTGAAGCTGCATCTAAGCCGTGTGCTGGAACGTTTGTTGTTCAGGGTATAGTGAAAGAAGAGGCATGTTTGTTCCTAGTCAGAGGATTTGAACTACCTAGTATAAATAACAGCTTGTTTGAAGTGATGAGAAGGTGATATGTGGGAATAAACCATCTGAGACCATTTAAGAAAAAGGCAAACTCAAAAATTGCACAAAACCTAAAAGTTCAGCCAAATTAGTACATGAATCTAGCTGGAGCAATTGCATGAGTAGCTAAAACTAGCACCTTATTAGATCAAGTTAGCAGGACACAATTTATGGGTAATATTCTAGGGACTATGCTGCTTTATTTTCCTTGGTTTGACTGTTGATCTAGCCATATATATATAACAAATGCCTTTCTATTTTATTTCCAATAGATAGCAGCAGTTCACACAGAGTATTTTTTTCTTTTTTCTTTTTTTTTTCAGTGACTGTACATGTGAATCAAAGAGGATCTTAAATATCTCCTTTTCACTCAGAAAGTTCAGTATAATTCTAATGCATGCAATACATACTGATTTTGTCACCATAGCTAATTTGTGAGGAGTATTGTTGAAGGGTTGAATTTGTCTTGAGACCAAGCCAATTAAAAACACTTTTATTCACAACACCAAGGAATAAAAGGAAAAGAAGAGGAAAACAGGGCTTTTCTTGGTCAATTTTTGTAGATTAAAGTTATGTTAAATCCATTAGTTCAAAGACAGCATTATAAAGTGTGTTTTCCTCAGAAGCTTGATTAAAGCAAACTCAAAAGTTGTTTCAGGAGCTAGAAGCATCAACGGCTTGAAATGGCCCCACAGACCATGCCTGGGCTGTTGAACTGAATTCTTCAGAGTTCTCAAGTTTGGTGCACACCCTGGCTGTGACAGAGTGATAGTTTCAGGCTACTGAAATGGAGTGGATATGTGGTCATGCGTCTGCCAGGTACCTCCTGAAGTGATTGTGGGTGTACGGACCACGCGGGAGCCATGGTGTGCTCTCACAGGAGTTGGTTCTATTTGGCTTCAGTTACCAAATAGACCCTTTTTGAACATTTTTTGAGTGGACTGAGAGCTGATTTTTGGGAAATGCTGAGAAAAATGACAGTGTTACTGGAGGACAGGCAGATCCCTAGAGGGCAGAAAAAGCAGATTATGAAACAGGAAAATGAGTATTATCATTCTTATTTCATGCTGTACATTTATTCCACCTAAACTTCTAATTATACTTAACACATTTTGATATAAATAATTTCCTTAGTCTTGCCTTTTGTATAGGTCATTTTATCTGCTCTAGGTCTTTCAATATGCTCAGAATTAAAATTGCTACTCACTTACAATTATCTGAGGCCTCCTGCACAGCATTTTTCCTCTGTAAGACCGGCTGCAGCTCAGTTTGGCAGAGGCAGCATACTGTGTACAAGCACCTCATTTCCAATAACCAAAGGCAGTTGCATAGAAGTCAGTTTTCTTTCATATCTGTAGAACAATTATGGGAATCTTCATCTGTGCCTGCATTCTGAAAGTATGCAAGGTATTCAGTAGAATAGGACAAGAGGAAAAGATTTAAAATAAAGGTAAATTCCTTAGCATTTTTTTTTAATACGTTTAGCTATTGTTGCAGTCCCTGTTATGTATTTATTGCACCAGTGAGTTGAAAGCGGAGATGTTGTATTCATGGCTTGACTGTTAATGTTCTTTTTGTCTTCAGACCGTACAGGAGTTGTAAGGAGAAAGATGCCGCATATGATGGAGTCCTTTACTTGGCAAGCAGTACCACCAACACAGAGGATTACAAAATCTGACTGAGTGGAAATGATTGAGTTATTTTTGAATTGTTCTAAATTCACAATTGATGAAGTTCAATACAGGAGTCTGACAAATGACTGAAATCTACATTTCTGCTACCTGGCCTTAAACTGTCTGAAGGCCAAAGCAAACAGCAGCTTAATTTGCAGCATGCTCAGGACTGAGTCTGGGCTGAGATTCGCTTTGTGAATATCTGACATGCCTCCATGGCCCTTCCTCATTCCAGTTACGAAGAAAATGGGTGAATTATTTGGGCTTGCTTTTTCTGCTGTTTTTGAAAACACTGAATGCATGACTTTGTAGCTTATTGACATTAATCAAACTATACTAAAATGTTAGGAGAATGTAAACTACCTGTTTCTTGTACAGTAATCAAACACTGCATTCAGTTGCTACACTGCGGTTCCTGCCAATGGCAGCATAAAGCTCCATGTACTTCTCCAAATGTAGGGCAATGTAAATAATGATGCTCCAATCTGATTCTGGAGCTTCTTGTGTTTATATTGAGCACTTTGATTTGTAAATCAGTATACAAAACTATCAACATGTATTAGTTTTCTGACCAAACAGAAATTACTTTTTCCTATTCTATTATCAAAATAATTTCATGTGGATAGTGCCATTTCAATATTTAAGGATACCTTCTGGACTTGTAATATTTATACACTTTGAATAGATGTATAGATTTTGTTAGATGTCTGGTTTTTGTTGGTTTTTTTTTGTCAGGAGGGAAAAGGAAAATGTTAAGAGCTAAACTGTTATGACTTTACCTAGTGTCCTGGTTTCAGCTAGGATAGAGTTAATAGTCTTCCTAGTAGCTGGTACAGTGCTATGTTTTGAGTTCGGTGTGAGAAGAATGTTGATAACACACTGATGTTTTCAGTTGTTGCTAAGTCATATTTAGTCTAAAGTCAAGGATTTTTCAGCTTCTCATGCCCAGCCAGCAAGAAGGCTGGAGGGGCACAAGAAGTTGGCACAGGACACAGCCAGGGCAGCTGACCCAAACTGGCCAAAGGGGTATTCCATACCATGTGATGTCATGCCCAGTATATAAACTGGGGGGAGTGGGGGTGGGAGGATCACTGCTTGGGGACTAACTGGGTATCGATCGGTGAGTGGTGAGCAATTGCATTGTGCATCACTTGTATATTCCAATCCTTTTATTATTACTATTGTAATTTTATTAGTGCTATCATTATTAGTTTCTTCTTTTCTGTTCTCTTAAACCATTCTTATCTCAACCCATGAGTTTTACTTCTTTTCCCAATTCTCTCCCCCATCCCACTGGGTGGGGGGGAGTGAGTGAGTGGCTGCCTGGTGCTTAGTTGCTGGCTGGAGTTAAACCACGACACCTTGGCTTTTAGGTGATTTCTTTTCCCAAATGCTCTGAGGTCAGGTTAAATGAGTGAGCTCTGATTTCATCAGCGGTTGAAACTTAGTTGGCCCGTTACCCTCGAGCTGTAGAAAGCCTGCCGCAACCACTGCCTGTGCAGGTATCCCAGCATGCTTTGGACTGGTGCATAGAGCTGTGGTTTTAAGCAGAGCGGAATAAAAGACACTTAGAAATTTCAAATAGTTGGCCAAAAATGTGAAGGACAATTGAAAAAACTTTGAATTGGTGGGTGTCTTTCTTGGTTATATTTATCAAAGCTTAAACACATATGATTAATAAAAATTTTTGTTCAAAAATAAACCGAGATAGTCAATTGCACATCCAATAATTGAAAATCCTAAAAGGGCCAAAGCTGGTGACAGTAACTGGTTCTTATTCCATTATTTTTAACAGAATGACTGAACCTGCCTCATTGTCCCTGTTTCTGCAAACACTTAAGCAGTTAACTCCACATATAAGCAGCAAACAAAATAAATGAAAAGCCTTTTCTTTTGGGGGATTCTTCTGTACAGTTCTATAACACCCATGCAATGTAAATTGGTTTATTCTCAAGCTCCACAGATACATTAGCAACCAGGTCTCTTGTGTGACACAGCAGAGTATACAGTTCGGTGATGGCAGGTTTACATTTTAATTAAGTGATTATTATTTATTTTAGTAGATTTCATAATAGGAACACAATAATACATAGGTAGCATCAAGCTAGGTACATCCAAAGACATAGACTAGTAAAAATCCAGCCTACTAGTTGCATTCTACTACTGTTAAGTAAATAGACTAAAAAAAGAAAGTTGGTAAGAATGAAGTGAACCTAGACAGAAAGTGAAATTAAATTTTACATTAAAATAGTAAATTTGGTGTTTAGAACAGCATCTTGCTATCAATTCAAAATCCAATCCATATGGAACATGGGGCCGTGAGGATTTAGAACATTTTAAGTCCTCATCTAGTGATTTTTTTTCACATTTTCATTGACCCTGCCCCTGAAGATTGCTAAATGCTTCTCTTCTATGAAAGGAAGAGTCTTAAACCACAAGCATTCACTGAGCATGTGTATTTGCATGTGGTATTGACTGGTGATTTTTAGAATTTGTGTACACCCCTCTCAGAATGAAAGATAAATCTCTGTTATTAGCAGAGGGAGCTCCCATATATTTAAATGTCTAGAATCCCTCACCGATAAGCTTTCTATGATTATTTTGGTGAGCAGCAGCTGCCGCGTTTGGTGAGATGGCCCAGTGATATGGGTAATTCGGTGCTTATTCACCAAAAGGGGAAAAATAAAAGTCCTCAGTGTATTGGGTAATGAATGTGTCTGACTTCAGTGACTACAAGGGGTGGATGGTGAATCATCTTCCTGCGAGACTGAACATAGCTTTTTTCCCCAATGCTTTTTGGCATTTCTCATGCTGAAGAATACATAAATCTATCCTTTTTTTCATGCAGCTTGACTTTAACAGCATCAAGCAAGTTATGCTGAACAAATCGGTCTTACTTCATGTCTGTTGTTAAAGAGTTTATTATTCTTTCAGATTATGATGAAAGCTATTAATTGTAATGATTCCAAGTGCACAGTTCTGCCTATACTCACTCAGTTATTTTGCATTGTTTTAAGGAAGTGATTGATTGCAAAAGACATAGAAAATATTAGGCTCTCAATATTACCTTGGAAACTATGGAGTTTCACCTTCTTATTTCAGAGCTAGGAATGGGAGCACATTACTTGTCTCCTGGCAACTTCTGAATTCTTTCAAGGTAAACAGTTCTAATTTCTTACTTCTGTGGCTGACTGCTAGTTTTGCTTTCCATGTCCAAAGAGACCATTATGATGAGATGATCTATCCCTCAGCAAAATACAAGCTGTTCACTTACACCAGACAATTTTGTATCAAAACCATAACTTTGAGTTTAGACAAATTGTTTAGGATATGTCATGCAGTAAACACTTTGTTGGTCCATGTTCTCGCTCTCTCCCAAACTTATCCTCTCCCCCTCTTGAGGAGATCCCTTTTTCAATCTCTTTCTCTGTACTTCCAGCACTCTCCGTCATAGTTCACAGTGGTATATGGCTGTGGCTGACTCTGCTGTTGTGCAACACGACTGCCAGATTGAGCACCATGGTACTTGGCTCTGGACGGGACTGCGATGTGGACTGTGTCACACATCGAGTGACAGCATTTATAAAACTTTTTCTTGTATAATAATGTAAAACTTAGCACAATTGTTTTAGTCCCACTATTTGATCCAGATAGGTGCATAACTGGGATTATTACTTATTAATCTTACTTATCCAGGATAGTCTTTTTAGTTCAATGAATCATAACTCCTGATGAGGTCCCACAAGGCAGCATAGGGTTTTAAAAGCAAAGGAAAGCAAGTCTTGTTTTTTCCCTCCCACAACACTCCTATTTTTCAGTGCCAAACACTGTCAACCTGCCAAAAATAAACATACGTAATACATTTATTCATCTGCTTCTCTTGATTATCTCAAAAGACATCTCAGTCTCAAGCTTCTGAGCTGGAATCCGACCTGCTGATAGGCTGATGTAGGAGTCATCTGAGTTAAGAAGAGAACAGATACTGTCTTGATGCATTGTCTCAGTAAAGGACCGGGGCCGGGGGACTCATTGGAGCCATTCACGCTGCAGGACCTAACTGGGGATGCTAGCATTTACTACCAACTTAAATCCCTTCAATGCCAGTCCTAGATGCAATTTATAGGTGAGAGATCACTTGACTTTGAAAGTGTTCCTGGAGGACACAGCTGTTGCCAAAATGCAGTCTAATAGCTCTGATTTGGGACTTTAAAAAAAAGGGCTGTCAACTTAGTGAGAAATTGCTTATAGACAGAGAATTTGTTCTAAAGCAAATTGATATTTATTGATCATTCCTTTTACAGGAGGAAAAAAGACTTTGTGTAGAGACTTCACAAAAGGCCCTTCAACACGGGACCAGGTGAAGTAGCTGTGTTCCTCTCTGGAATATAAACTGATTTCGTCTTTCTTCTGCTTTACCTAAAACCAGTTTTTTTCTCCATGTGGTTTCATTTTCAGGGTTACAGCTTAATAGGAATTTGTGGCTGAGATTTACTCTGCTTCCAGTTTCCACTTTAGAAATAAATTATGTTATTGTCATTATGTAATGAACTGATCAGTTAATGAGCTCTTTAGCAGTTACTAAAAATATAAATTAAGACCTTGTAGAACTTACTAAAGGATATTAAAAGACCTGATTTAAAGGAAAGATTATTTTTGTTATTATCAACATTTCAAAACCCGGTCTGATACTTGATTGTAGATCTGAGTATCTAGAGAATGACAAAAAATTGTTTATCCCAGTGTTTTTTTTTCTTTAACTAAGGAAAAACATAATATAATGAAGGGTAATATAAATTAACATTGGCCCTGAAACTGGACATGAGGATTTTATTAATTTGGGATTGAGCCAAATAGGAACAGAGTATGCAGTCCTTGCTTTCTGACTTCCTTCACCTGGAGAAGTCTGCATTCAGAGTCATACATGAACAAAAGCTTCCCAAAGCTTCTTACAACCAAGTATATATACTAACACCTTTGAACAAATGGAATTTTAGATTCAGAAGGCTGGAGGTATATTGCGACTTGATCTTACATTAGGAAGATATTGGCTGATAACCTTCTATCCATTTCAAAGTCCTAGCTGTGATTGTATGAGGCAGCAATGTGCTGTAGTGGTGCTGAGTCAGCTGCATTCTGTGGAGATTGCAGACCTTTTATCACCTGCAAAAAGTTAATCTAGCAGTGTTTAAGGCCATAGGAGTCTTGCTTTTGTCTTGTCACCCTAGAAAACAGATCTGGGAAAGACCTGTTTGGTACTTAGTCCTTGGCAACACAGCTATGTGTTTTAGGTACTTGCTTGAAAATGTAGACCAAAGCGTTCCTTGTACTAACGTTAGCTGTGATGAGATCATTGGACATATTACTGGTAGTTTCATAATTTTTGCATAATCTATTCTGCCAATTTATATTATAACCAAATGACTGGTTGGGGGGCTGGAATTTAGAGAGTGATACTTTCCTTTTCTCTGTCCTTCTGCTACCCAGGACATGATTGGTTTCTTTCTGATTCCTTCTTGGCACCCGCACTTAAGATTATTCCTCTTCCCTTCATGTTGATATATGCTTTTTGTTTCTTCTTGACCTTCAGGAAAACTCTTTTAAGATGATTGAGCTTAAGGCAAACCGAGCGTGAGGATGTGTCCTGAATGAGCCGGAGGTGCTACCCAAAGGAGGGGGGAGAGGGGGAGGGGGAAGGGAGCCTAGCAGAAATGTTCAGTGTATTTCTTAATTTTCCTTTCACAAATTGTTTTTCAAATTGTCCAGAAGAAGACCAAATACTTTGGACAGGGAGTGCTACTTTATTCATTTCCATTTTTTGGAATAACTTTTGAGCGACCTCCATAGGCTGTTTTCTTCAGTTGTGTTTTTGCAATCTTTTCTCTTTGAAATCTTAAAGATAATTTCTTTACATAAAGAACTTAATTAATTCATATTGTATGATTATGTTTATCCACATTTGATCATATAGCCAGACATGCCTGCAGCAAAGTAACATTGGTGCTGGCAGAAAACAGGTAGTTAAGCAGGTAGGCTGTAAATATCTACAGTCATTGCTTGAAAGCTATCAATTATTTGTGTTCCCAAGTTTAGCTGTTACACTGAATATTTACCCTGGAAACTGAGAAATAGCAGCCAATCTAAGCAAGTCATTTGCTTTTCAGTATTAATTTAGCTTCTTGTGCCAGGCTCTGTAAATGTTTCCTCATATATCATTGTCATGGTGCCATACATTTGAAATGTCAAATTATGCAGTGTCTGGTGTCATAAGAATAATATTAGCAGCAGGGAGGGACAAAAAATACCATGCAGAGAATAAATACTTGTTTTCGGTAGCTTCCTTACCTGGTGTTGCAGTTCTACGGACAGAGTTATCTAAGGGTTGTTTGGATGTATAAAAGATACATCCTTTGAGTATTTTAGCCACACCCTGAGGAACCTTTTTCCTATACTGAAAACAAAGGGTTTGTGCATTTCAGCTGCAGTATTTCTTTCTTTCCCTAGGCTCTTGCATCCCAAGTGAACATGCCAGAAAGGGCAGATAAATGCCATTCTTTTTAGTAGTTATTTTCCAATTATTGTTAGTTCATAAGCCTTTTATGAGAAATTATAGTGCTAAAGCAAAGTAAGAGGCAAACTTTCAGATGACTATGTATTGTATGTAGGAGACAAGGGCTCTATTCTGCTTTCCTGCCCCCCATTTACCATCAGATTTATACCACACTAGCACAGCAACTGAATATTAAACAGGGGTTAATCTTTCTGGTTATCCACAATTTCTCACACTATTTGTAGAAATAATATAATTTACCACTGTGTTATTATTTTCCTAGTGGAGTAATACTGCTACAGAGGTTAGAGAAGTCAGGGCTGTGTAATAACCTATTTATAATAATAAGTGTAAGGTGATCTCATTATTATCCTCAAGAGGCTTCACAGAAGGAGGTCCATGTTATGTTGTGTTTTTTCATTCAGACCATGTATTTCTACAACCAAAGCAACAAGATTTTGCGCTGCCTGTCCCTGGAGCCAAGCAATGCCAACTTGCCTCCACCATCCCTGACCCCTTTTCACACCTCTTCCCGCTGTGCCAGTGGATTTAACAGGGACATACAGAGCTACTTATGTCAGCATCTCCTCTTATGGTGTGAACATTTCAGACTGGTGGGTAAGTCAAGAGGGCTGAAATCCAAATTTAGTGTCCTTGGGCTTGATCCATTTGCTCGTGCCTGAACATCTAGTGCTGAGCTATCCGAGGGGACCTCTCCAGCAGCCTATAGAAGGGAAAGGGTCTCAGAAAGTTCTTCTGAAATATATACCACCTCTGCAGGGATTTGTCAGATACTCTAGTCTGTCTCAAGTGGCACTAAGGTATTTAAATATGCATCACCACATCAGGCCCTAAATAATCAGTTTGCAAATTGGAAATGCATCTTCCATTTTCTGAATATCCAGTTCTATAGTAAAGCAATGAAGAGGCTGTGATGTTCCTGAAGGGAAAGCAATTGCCTGTCATGATGTCTAAATGCTCCATGCCATTGCTTAGGTCCAGGAAACAAACACACAGAAATTTTTTGGCATTTCAGCCAACTGCCTGTGTAGAGGTTCTGCCTGTGTAGAGCTGGGTTGAGGTGGAACTGGAACCTCCATCATTGTGGTGCTTCTATAACCTAAGCAGACCAGTAAGCCTCTCTAGGACACAGATCATCTTGGTATAATATTAAAATTAACCATAATGTGATAATTTAAGGTAAGATGAACTGGTGCCTGCAAATGCCTATCTGTTTTCGTTGTCTCTACAGGCAATTTAAATGACTTGCTTAAGCTACTCATCTGACTTGCAGATCACTTGCGTTAGTAAAAATGAATTCCTACTTTCAAAGAAAAAAGGGCTAGTTTGAGTCAGAGCCTTGACCCAGGCAGAGGTATCAGAACCCAAAATTTGCATTGAAGGTAAAATGTCCAAAGTACATATTTTTGATATAGACTTCATACATAAATCCCTTGCTAATCTGTTGTTAGAGTTACCTATTTCTTGAATCACCACCTTTAAAGTTCCTTCCCCATTTCTGGATGTTAATTGTGACAACTCTTATACAAGATAGTAGTTCATATTCAGATAATTCCTAGTACCTTTCCAATAGCCTGAAACCCACTGTCTGAGCTTTCCAAATAGCACAAAATGCTGGTTTTCGTGATTTAAATATGTGGCACATCTGTTTTCTATAGTCATGTGAAATTTAAGGCCTCCAATGCAGAAGACATCTGTGGGCTGCTGTACACAATTCAGAATGAATCGTGATGTGTTGTGGTTCCTATTTTTGGTGCCTTCGCTGGCCCCTAGTGTTTTATCTTGTGAGTAAATCATCTATTTTCTATAAAATTGTCTATTTCAAGCTATATGATTGTATTAAATTGTATCTAGTTCTCTGGATGTCCTTGAGAACTTATAAACGTACATTACTGCGTTACTCAGATTTGAAATATACAGATGTAAAAATACTACACAAACTTAACAGTACATATGTCTTGGTTTCATGTATGTTTGCCTATTAAAAAAAATTGTTGAGTATTTCTTGCTGATGATCTTTATTATTTGTCTTGATTCCAGTGTGGTTAGTCTCTCAGTGTTAAAAATCATGAGTCAAACTGGAAGTTGTGGAAATACGCTTTGGCTTCATGAAATGTGAAAAAGAAATAATGCATGTGTGTTCTCCTTCTGTATTCCATTTATAGTTGCATTATGGTCATGGTTTTTTAATCTGCCCATGACTAAAGAGATACTGATACGAAATAAGCAAGAGAAATCTGTGATATCAGTGAATCTCTGGACCTGAGACTATAAGAACAAGTCCAAGTGGCAAGAGTCCAAATAACGCTTCATCTGTTCTTAAAAACCTCTGAATGAAAGGATTTCTTAACTTCCCCAGCTGCCTCAGGACTTAGCTCTCCTTATAAACAGACAGATTTTCCCTAACCTTGCATAAATCTTCTTTTCTACTAGTGTTGCCAATTTCTTGTATACAGAGGGTACACAGAAAACAATTAATCACTGCCATGTTTATGCTCTCATTATGCCTCTTCTCTGTTTGAAAATAAGTCAGTCCCATTGCTCTATCTTCTCTCCTCATATATCGTGTTCATCAGTCTTGTTGATTTCTGCTGAACTTAATTTCCTAAATTGCCACCTCCATGTCTGATGAACTGCACCCACACCTGTACATCCCAGATTTGCATTTGCCTTTTTTGCATCGGCATTGCACAAATGGCTCCTGTGCAGTTTATAGCTTCCTGGTCCTCTTTTGCTGGGTTTTTTTTCTGCCAGTTGGTGTTGATGGTTGTGGTGGATGTGAGGTACCTCTGCTTTTTAGTCAGGAACAGGACAGGACTGTGTGGGCTGCTGTATGAGCAGAGCACACCAGGCAGCTCTGCCTCCAGGCAGACCCTGCCGCCTTCTCGAACCCCAGCGCTGCCATGCTCCCTAGAAAAGTGAGACGGTTCCTTGCTGTGCAGCGCTCATGACTTACTCAGCTCAGCTGAGACTCTGCCTCATGTCTACTACTTGAAGCTTAACTTCCTCATTGGCTGAATGGATTGTATTAAGCCTCCTTCTGTTTCCAGTAATTAACAATAGTTAGCTGAAAGAAGTACTTCTCGGGAGAATGTGTGCAGATGTGTGTTCCTCCTTGCAACAAGGAAACTGCTGCTGTTTTTCTCCAGCTATCAGAAGTTAGCACCTTCACCCTGTGCACGGCATGAAACTCTTGGAGTTGCTTTCTGCAACGTTCATTTTTGCCCTTGACATTTACAAAGCCTCAGTTAGCAAAAAAATCTCACATAGTCATTATATCCAGACTGTGGGTGTAAAGGATAGTCATAAGGATCAGTGAAAGCTTTGCCGTGGTGATCAATAGGGCCAGGATTCCACGTGGTGTATCGTAAAGTACGTTTTGTATTCACTGATTCTCCTTCCCCCTGTCTTAAGCAAACACTGACAAGGTATCTGGTGTCTCCAGGTGACAGGAAGCTGTTGGCAGAGTTACTTAAGTCACCCTGGGGAACCCGACTTTTTGAAAACCAGCTAATACGGTATTTCCTTTCAAGCCTGTGTTTCCTGTTTCCATCTTTAAATGCAAGTGTCTCATCTTCCTCTCTCCCCTTTCGCAGTCGTTAAATGAAAGTGAGAACTTGAATTTCTAACCTGGTTTAGCTACGGAGCTTTGCCTGGGACTTGCCAAGCGCAGCACGGTCACGGGCAGGGAGGTTGCGTCGACCGCCATAAGCGTTCGGCCCTCTGTGGCTTTTTAGGCTGGGAGGTAACAGTGCTGACTCTTCCCAGCACTGTTCACGCACGCTTATGGTCACAGACGCGTACGTGCCCTCGGCTTCTCGATTTTAGCCGCTTCGTGAGAACAAACGCTCGTCAAAAGCTGCGAGGAGAGCCGCATTTCCAGCCTTGTTCTTGGAGCGGCCGGAGCGCGGCTCGCCGCAGCTGGCTGTCCTGCAGGTGGCGACGCACTGCAAGGAGACGGCGCCGCAAGGAGGGACGCGGCAGCGCGAAGTTGAAACGAGCCTGCTTCACAAATGGGTGTCAAAATGCCTTCTTGCGCTCCTGACTGCTGCCCCCGTCTGCTTTTGCTAGCGCCGAGAATAAATCTGCGTCCTTCTGGAGACGAGTGCTAGAGTCGTTGTTGGGAGCGCTGTGTGTTTGCGCTTCGCTCTCCGGGCTCGGTTGGAAATGGGCGTTTATTTGTGATCGATCCCTATTCCCTCCCTTTTTCCATTTGTCATCTTTTCTCCCTTTGTTTGTGCGCCAGACAGAAGTCGTTGGTATAAAAGGGGAAGGCTGTAAAATAGCCGCAAGACAATTTATAGCTTCTGCTACCGTAGGTGCACCAGAGGGTTTCTTTCCTTGTGGTGTCCTTCCGGCTGGTTCTGGTGGGCACTTCGCTGCCAAAGCGTTCCAGCTGTTTTACTGCAAACGCAAACACCGACCACGTTTTCCAGTCTTGTTACCACAGTGCGTCATATTCGGATGTTCCCTTCACCATTCTCTTGGGGCTTATACTTATGTTTTCAGTACAGTAAGAATCTTCTGCAATGCCCTTTCTTTGTAAAATACGAGTATCTTCAGCTTCAAACACTGTCAATTTTTTTCTCACAGAAAATACTTTTCTAATTGAGCTACTTTTGCAGCTAATAGTGACATTTACAAAAGAGAAACTAGAGAAGCTGTAGCAGATCACTCACTGAAATCTAGCAATCTCTATCATAGTCTTCATTACTCTTCATGTAATTTTATTCTGTTCATGTTTGATTTGATTAGAAATATTTCCAGTGAAGCAGGCTGCAACGTTTGAAGTGCTTGATCTTCTTTAAGCCTTCTTCAGTGCTTAAGGAAATACAGAAAATGCTTGGATTTTTTCAGCCTGTATTGTTTTCTGCTGTTTTTGTCTGTGGATCTTAGAAACCTTAGTAAGGCAAGAAATGGTAGTGAGTATACACTGAGGTAATGGATATGCATGGCTCTTGTAGTACAAAGTCTCTAAAATGATGCCTTGTGCAATAACATTTGTGTACACAAATGAAGAGTCTACATGTGCAAAGTTATTATTTCCAAAGAAAAACAAATGCAAATAAGGCAGGTTTGCTACTATAAATGCTGTAATTTTCATGCCTGGGTGGAAAGCTATAAGTGTGACTTAAATTTTGCAGATATAAGTAGAAGGTTCAAACGTTTTCTGATGTAGCTGGCAACATTTCTGATTTATTGATTTCTATTTTCCTCCAAATGTATGTACACCCATTATTCCCATTATTGCCTTTAAAGTACCTAAAAAAAGGCTGCAATGTAAATTGTGCTGAGTTATTTTAAACAGTCTTATGTGATATTATACTTAGGATTGTGAACCCTGGAATTTGAGGCAACCTTCAAAATACATGGGTTTTGTAACATTTTATGTCTTTGCCTTTGTTTGTTTGCACAAAGCCTTGTTTGTTGACTTGTACTTTTGCAAAATGTCACATATTTTAGCCACTGTCAATTCCTTTGCTACATTTGGATCTGATGTGTGCTTTTTTTCAAGATCATATGAGGTGATTGATGAATTGACTTAACTATGTATCTCTTTTTCATATTTGTTTTTAGAGTAGCAGGAAGAAGTTCAAATTAATCATTAGTAGTCTATAAAGAATTTAACCAAATTACTCTTCATCATGCAGTGTATTTTTATCACCTGTACCAAAGGATATCTGTGGTGTCCTCCTCAGACATGGGTTTTTCTGCTCTCTTACCATAATTTATTGATCTGACAAATATGGTAAACGTTCTCAGCAGCGTTGAGGAAGGGCATTCAGCAAGGTTCACTCAATTTCGGATCCCTGATTTTACAACAGCAAAGTTCCACCTGAGAATTGCAGCTTTGCTGATTTATTATTTTATAGCACTGATTCTGTGACCCATTTCCACTGTTGTGATCTGTCTAGGATTCCCAGGTATTGCAGGGCACGCCATCTTGCAGTTTTACCATTGGAAAAAGAGGCGTGTAAAGATGAGCAACTGCGTTCAACCCTGAGTTTCATGGGTCTTTGCCCTGGGGCAAGGCATTGAACATTGAACGAGGAGGTTACTGCGTTGCAAGGAGCTGAGTATTTCTCATCCTTGGGAGGCACCAAGTGTCCAATAATGATGTGCAAAGACAGCAAGGAGTTGGGAAGCTCAGGAGATCCCTTTGATTCAGTGCTCTGGCCAAAGCCAGAAATAATAAAATGTGGCACCAGACTGATGGTATTTAGCTGTAGTGGTACCCTCAGAAATGGTGGTGGTGCAAACCAGACTGCTGTTTTCTGGTGGCATCCATTAGGGCGCAATAGCCCAAACCAGCAATTTTGGCATCCTTTTTTCCCATTCATTTCCCATTCAGTTGTATTATTATTATTATTATTATTATTGCTATTTATTATTAATACTAATTTGATGCTGCTGCTGCCAGATTTCCTTTGAACTTTTTCTCTACTTTTCTCACTCCCCTTGCTGAATTAAGCTATATTTGGAACTCTTCTAATGGAGTATTTCTACCATCTGCTCTCTGCAGCAATTATTCAAATTATTTGCAACCCTCTGTGCCAGCAGGGGTGAATCTAGCACAGTCCTTTAAAGTTACAGATTTCCTGACTGACATATTTTTACCCTGGAATATGCCACAACTGGTACAGATCTGTAATTCTCTGGGGTTGGGTGGCGGTGGAGGGTTATGCTTACATTTCCAATTATTTCAGTGTCTGACTCGAAGGAAACTAATGTCTCTTTTACTGGACAAATCAAGAGAAAGATGGTACTTTTTTTTTTTTTTTGGTCCCTGTTTGCTGGTTTTGAAGGTTCTCCTTCCTTTACAATCTCAGCCTGTGCTAGAATCCTCCAAATCCTGAATGCTCTAATTTGTTCACAGCACTGAACACAGCACATCACATGCCTGCACTGGCTATTCTATCTGCCATTGAGAATATAGGTCCCTCTCTGTTTTGCTATAATTAAGGTATTGCAGTAGTCTGTCCTATGTTTTTCCTACCTCTTGTGATATTCACCTGCTATAAAAGGAATGATTTTCCTACTTCATGTCCTGTATCACTTCTTCCTAGTAAATCAGGGCTGGTTTTGAAATGTAAACCCAAAGTCAAGGTATCAGTGGATCTGCATAAACACTTCATAGCCTTTATTTCTGGGAGGAATTAAAATGAAGGCAGGGAAAGTAATGTGCATGTTACTGTAAAAAGAAGAATCTTAAACTGCATTAGAAAATGTCAGAATATTATGAAGAGATAAGTAAACACCCTCTATGCTGATGGGCATAAATGTCAGCTGAGAATTATAGGCAGTTCTGGTCCATTTGTGACCTCCTCAATTAAGGAGATTTTCAGAACAGTATCAAAGTAACTCCACAGCCAGCAGGAATCTTTTCAGCTTTCAGCGAGTATTTATTCATTTTGTAGACATACATACTTGAACTGTAACATGAGAGGAGCGTGCAGCCTCCATCCCATCCTGTGTTTTCAAAGCCATGTGGGAGCCACTGACCATGCTTGTGTTATGGGCAGCAATTTCTCCCAGCATTTAAGACTGATAATCTCTTGGTTTGGGCACTAAAATAATACAATCTAGTACAATCTCCAGGCCCCATGGATGGAGATAATGATGAAAGGTTTTAAAACATATGGCTCTGAACCTTTGTTTAGAAATATATGAAGATTTCCGAGAATTTCCAAATAAGTTACTCATTGCTATAGTTACAGAAATATAAAGCACAGTCAGCAAAGGAAAGGTCTTTAGTGTGGTGCTTTCCTGAGTACCACAGCTGATTTCTAGGAAAGTTCCTGTTTTGCAGCTATTAGTAAGTTCTGCCCATACTGTCCTTCATCCTCGACCGGTTGCTTTTTCTCCAAAGGTTGCTGTCAGAGTTTTCATGAAGCTGCCAACATCCTTTCTGCTTTACTCTATACCATGTACTATAAGAGGGGCTGTGGGTCACCATCATTGCTCTTCCTTTTCATATGGCTATTATTTGTTATAATTTTAAAGCAATATTTTTTTATTACTATGAACCTCGCTTTGTCTATCTTAAAGAATTGTGACCTCTTGGATATTGTGCAATGCTACACATATATGGATAAAATGTCTGTCATAATTGCCAGGAGTGCACAAGTGATACCATTGCTGCTTTGATAGTCATTCCGACTGCAGGCAAGTTTTGTGTTACTTGCTGGGCTGATAACCTCCTATTCTGCACGTTGCCTCGCTTCTGAGGAACTCAGCTGCTTTTTGGACATTTGGACTTCTGTAGAGTTAAAACATGTTTAGGCATCATCATCAAAGAGTTAGGTGACCAAGAGAGGTGGGGATTGGCATCATAAGGAGGTCTTAATCCCCAGAACAGAAAGCCAGGCTGAAGCTACATGGAAGTAGCAAGAGCTCTTGCTTTTTAGTACAAGGTTGGCTTTAGCAAAGGTGTTACATAGGTAAGTTCAAAAAGCTGGTAATTCACATTTGTGTATTTGTATCTTCTGAGACACCCATTGCAAATCTTCTTCTGGGAAGACCACTGTTGTGGTTTAACCCCAGCCAGCAACTAAGCACCACGCAGCCGCTCACTCCCCCCCCCCCCCCCCCCCCCCCGTGGGATGGGGGAGAAAATCGGGAAAAACAGAAGTAAAACTCATGGGTTGAGATAAGAACGGTTTAATAGAATATAAATAGAAGAAACTACTACTAATAATGATAAGACTAATAAAGTGACAGCAGTAATGATAAAAGGATTGGAATATACAAATGATACACAGTGCAATTGCTCACCTCCCTGCTGATTGATGCCCAGTTAGTCCCAGAGTGGCGATTCCCCCAGCCCTGTCTCCCCCCAGTTCCTATACTAGATGTACATCCCATGGTATGGAATACCCGGTTGGCCACTTTGGGTCAGCTGCCCTGGCTCTGTCCTGTGCCAACTTCTTGTGCCCCTCCAGCTTTCTCGCTGGCTGGGCATGAGAAGCTGAAAAATCCTTGACTAAACACTACTTAGCAACAACTGAAAACATCAGTGTGTTATCAACATTCTTCGCATACTGAACTCAAAACACAGCACTGTACTAGCTACTAGGTAGACAGTTAACTCTATCCCAGCTGAAACCAGGACAACCACCTGCTAGCTAGTGAAGGAGTATGAGCTCTGACTCCATCTTCAATCAGTACTTGGCCTATAGGCTGAGGCTATGATCAAGGCTTCCAATTACTGCCCATGAGACCACTAACAAATTTGGGAGCTGGGAGTGCAGTTCTGAAAGTAATAAAAAGTGATTCAAACCAAAGAAAAATACAGGAAAGAGAGGAAGCTAAGGCTCAGCATAATTGGGACAGCTACTATGGCTTATGGAAGTTTTTAGGTTAGGTGATCTAATGGTAAATTTTATGAATCTCTGAATAAAATGTCTCCCTAAAGAAGTTCATTGCTGTATGGAATTGCCTGTACCCATATAATAAAGTGAAAATGTTTCCATCTGAGAATATTGGTAAAAATCATTGTCTTTACAGTCCCTACCAAAACATTTAAAACAAGGTCACTGCCCACTGGAGTTTTCCTGAGAGGAGCACTAAACTCAGTATGTGTGAATGCAGAGTTTGGCTCAGGGTTCAGCTTCAACTAGAGCTGTGTAACAAACAATTTTCTTATTGCACAAAATTTTCTGAGTTTATTTTATAATGTTTTCCACCACACATCAGGGTGAGTCAGAGACTTTTTAAAGTGGTTCAGGGGAAACAAAAAAGAAATTCCACAGTTTATTAAATAGCTTGCTGATCAGGAGAATTATGTGAGAGAGCAAAGATTCAGTTTCCGTCATGATGTGAAATAGCAGCTAACTCTGGGCTTCAGACAGCCCAAATGAGTGATTGGTTATTTGTAGTTCAAATGTCCATTGTCTCCTTATTTTCTATTTTTAGCAGAAATTTAGTGCTGAAGCAGAGAAGCCTTCCTAATTATTTTTTTCCTGCAGCTTCTGTATTCTCACAGAAATCTTTGATCAAACAACAAAAATACATCTCTACCTTTTTTTCTATGGTGTACATTTACAGTATATTTTTTTCCCTTTTCATTTCTCTTTTGTACCTCCTCCCTTGTACTTTCCAGGTTTCTCCTTTCATGATCTGAAAATGCTGCTGAATAAAGATGAGCCAATAGTTAGTCCAATCCCAGACGGTCTTTTGTTCAGGTAATTACTCGGAACCGCAGCAGCTCTTAAGTGCCCTGACTTCCCTGACTGAGATTGACTGATTGAATGATTAGGCAAGGCAGACATTTATAGCCACCCTGGTAAGAAGAAAGGAAAAATTTAGACTCATTTAAATAAGGTTTTTTTCTTTTGCTCTCCCCCCACTGTATCGAGGATGCATCCTGGATGCTATCCAAAGTTATATATTAAGGTCGGAGCCAAGCTCGTTTGGTTGGAGCAGAGGCGAGCATCCCTCCACCCACTGCTGAATGGCACTGGAGCTGTGCTGGTATCGGTATGACACCCTGCAGGAGGGCTCACTTCTTAAAGAAGAAATTCTACCAAGTTTCTCAGAGAACATAATGCAATTCTCCTTACAATAAGCCAGTGATTTAGATTTATACCTGATTTATTTGCCTTGGTTTCTCACTTGCTAAAGACATTTGCTGGTATATACCAGATGACACAAACCATTTAAAACAAATGGAATTGGCTTTGAAACCTTTATCCCCACCTTATCAGTATGGCCACAGCAGATTCTCAGTAAGTAATAGTGACATTTTGCAAAACAAGCAACATAACCTCATTTCTATATGGAAACAAATAAACTCATTGTAATCCCTGCTAAAATATATTTAATGATTCATATAAAATGTTACCAGCCTATATCTAAGAGACATATTCATGAGCAAATACATAAAATCATATCCATAAACATGAAAAAATATCCCAGGGCTCACTGATGAATCAGAGTAAATGTATTTACAATATTGCCAGCAGTGTTTTCCTAAAAGAAAATCTTGTTAATGAAGCACTGAGTGATGGAGAAACAATGCTATGTGTTGGCCTTTTTTTTTAAAGATCAGAATCTATAAAACGACTGGCATCTTTACGTAGCCTGGAATGGCTACTGTTAGAGCATTTAATGTAAATTGCGATATCATAGTGTCTCCTGAGTTATAGTCAGTGTTACAGCTGTACAGTTCCAGGATCAAACACAGCGTAGATGTTTATCCCCAGTGCAGACCAGTAGCAGAGCTCTTTTCCTCTATGGGGCTCACACTATACATCAGCTATATTAATTTATGCTTGCGAGGTGAAGCCAAAGCTCCCCCCCTTTTCTTGCCTTTGGACCTTATGTGTGTGAGCAAGAGAGCAAAGAAGAACGATGCTTAGAGGTAGCTGCTTTCTCTCATGGCTTCCATGGGGACCTTGGGGCGAGCAGCCTGCAAAATTCACCATCACTCGCAATTCACAGTGTGAGAGGTACCATTTGTGCCCTTTCTAGCATGGCTGTTCACCAGCTAGAAGAAACCCTTTGTGTTGTCAGTCTGGAGACATTTTGGCTTAAGAAGTCACAGAGAGAAAAAAATGCAGTATAGTTTCAGTACAAAGCTTTTGATATCTAACCGGTTAATCATTCGGCTCTGACATAAATAAGATCAGTCCTAAGGTTTTTAAAACTGAAACATTATAATTTAATCTCTGGTCCTCAGAATACTAATATCTATGAAGCATATTCCCTTTAAATTAGTAAACTGTTCGGTAATGACCTTGATGTACAAACAAACAGGCAAACATTCAGAATAAAATATTGAAAAGATGGAAAGATAAAGAACACAGAAGACAAAAGTTCTAAGATTTATGTACTCAGGTGATTCTATTATCTGTTTCAAGAGTAACCCAGCTTGATTTATAATTTCTATTAAAAAACCCAAAACACTGTCTGGACTGTATCTAATCAAGTGAACATCCCTAAACCTTTGTTTTATGTCATTCTAAGAAAAATGGTACATGTTTACCCACGTACTTCACCATCCAGTCTTTGCTCAAAACACAGCTTTAGCTGCAATAACAGGGAGGAAATCAACTTTTCTTGAATCCTTAATTTCCCGTGGAATTAAATGCCTCTTTCTCTTGAGAAGAATATTTCAGCTTGCAGGTTGGATAATCCCTTCACTTTTCACTCTTTAACTGTGTAAAAAAAAATGCATACATTACTAATCTTCATTTACTTCTGCAACTTTGTCCTTTAAGCCCTATGCAAAGCACATCTGTTCTCTAACAGCAGATCACAATAAGGTTTTTACTCAAGGTAAAGGTGGGGTAAAAAGCAGCTCTGTTGAGATTTGTATCTGGGAAATATATCTCAAATTACACTTTCAAAATCAGTTCACTAAGAACCCATAGTCTAACTGTGCTGCACTTTGATAATATATATATTAATATAAAAATAAATTGTTTGCCACTAGGTATATTTTGAAAATATTTTCACCAGATATTCTCTAGAAACAATAGAGTAAATTCCAAGGGCTAATCCAACATCCCTGTTTGTTAGAATATTATCTTACTCTATGAACAAACCTTAAGTAGGGCTAAATATGCAGTATCTTTGCTTCCAAAGAGTGGGGAAGTTAACATGCAGGAACGAATGATATGATTTTTTTTGAGATTTGGTCCAAGGTCTTCATTATCTAAAAAAAGTTGCAGTTGTCTGAATATGTGAAGGTCTCTGCTTTGCCAGCTAAATGTTGCAGATCCCTCCATAATAGTTCTTACTCCTTCTTTAAACCAGTGCTTTTTCCTTAATCCAAATAAAGCGTTAAAGACTACATGGAATAACTGAGTTTGAAGGAAAAGTTGAAATCAACTAACTTTGGGCCAAAAATATTGATTGGGTTCTATAAGAAAGGTTCAGAGGCATCCCTGTTTTCTGAACATGTTACCTGTTGTACATCTAGAGGTCTGGAGAGAAATGTGCAGGTAGTCCCTATGTCTGCTGGAATGTTGTTAAATTCATTATATGAATCTACCCTGGTCTTGGAAAAGGAAAATATCTACCAGGCTCAAATTACTAATGGAATAAATAAAGCAGAGATGGGGGACTAGGTAGGATATTTTACTCACATGATGTGTCCTTTGCAGGAATGAAGCAGGATTCATATTCTTATAGTGCTATTTAAAGCTGAAAGCCTGTTTTTTCAATTAGACGTGTGTATCTGCATTTGCAGTGTGCCGCTGGCAAGGTAAATGGGATCAGCAGTAAGCGTTACTGAAAGCTGCAGCTGGCTGACAGTTGCAATTTTACAAAACTCCCTTTTTTCCCCCTCAGAGTCTATGCAGATATGAGTTTCAGCAATACTTGCCTCCAGCCTCTTTCAACTTTCTTTTTAATTAAAAAGCTTAATTGGGAGTAATAAAAATTCCAATTAAGCTTTTTAAATAAAACCCAAAAGCTCAAAGTGGCTGCAGTTGCAGATAACTGCTACTGCAACCCATGACTAGCAATTCTATTTGAAGAAGGCTTTTGTTTCACTATAATAAATATTGTGGTTTATGATGGCACCTCCACATCTTTCGAAAGTACTGTACCTTTAAGTCTCACAGAGCTATCATTCGCATGTGACATAGGGGCGTCCTTGTGAATTTTCCTAAGTGCAGCACAGGGTCTCAAGTCTCCATAGGCTGCTGTGCACATATGCCCCTCAGCATCATGCCACATGTTATATCTGTAAGCAGAAATAACAGCAGTAACAAGTTCTGATCAACCAATTTCCCTGTGAATTCATGTGATTGTGTAAGTGAAAACAGAAAGCACCAAACTCCAAAGGGTTTCTCCAGCCAAACACCGTCATCCATTGTGTGTAATTATTTAGGCCAGCTTGGTGGTTTAATTATATGTAACAGTTTATGCTCTTTAGATGTGTGGCTTTTCTTCCTCAGAAAGGCCAATGAGAAAATGTATGAATTCGATCTTGTACATCATGAAATGTGACTTCAGGGGTCATCCATAGATGTAATCAAGGAGAATTGTAAAAGACATGAAAGTACCTGATACTATTAATGTTCTGTAGGTGAATCACTGAAACTTTTACTGTTCTGTTTTTGGTGCAGAACTTCATAGAAGGTAGCAGTTGTTTCCAGTGGTATGTCAGCTGCATGAATGGGGCATGACTGTGGTTAAAGCAGAGTGAATTTAAAATTTGCTCCATTCTTAATGGATTTCCTTTGCCCAGTTCAACCTAGCATTCACTTCTGTATGGCAGGAAGTACCTATAGATCTAGAGAAGTCATTAAATTGCAATAAACCGAAAAGAAAATAAAGCAGTAGCTGGTGAGGTTGAAGTTGTTAAAAAGGGAGAAAGAGCTAACTGGTGCTTACTGGTGCTGCACTGCAGCTCCGAGAGAAATAAAGCCTGGACCGTCACTGAACGATGCTGCTGGCCCAGCTATGCTTCATTCTCAGCTCTGAGGGCATGTGCAGAGAGACGGCAATAGCACCTCAGGCAGGAAGAAAAGAAGTCTTGCTGTTACCTGCATTCATTGCAAATTCTAGGTGACTCTGTTTCACTCAGCATAACCTACAAACAGGGACCTGGTCTGGTAGAAGTAGTGGCACTCAGTTCAGGAGCCTGAAGTAGCAAAAGGAGGAGGAAATTTATCTTTATGTGGCTATCTGACTCTTTCCAGGGAATGCTCTGTGATGGTTCATGAAATACTTAAAGGATCTCTGGAGTGAAGAAATCATCCTGCATTGTCAGGGGAGGTAGGCCAAGCAGTTTAACCGGAGTTTTAATTTCTGTTTAACTGTATTCTTCTGTGAAAATAGCAGATTGAGTTGACCTTACTCTGAAATGCGGTCCCAGACAAATCCCATTGCTTAGTGCTTGACTGTCCACTTTTTCCACCTTTTAATTCAGTTCAAAGTTGGGATGTTTCATGATGCTGACTATGCCTGAAATTCCCAGGATTGTTTCCTCCACAGCTTCATAGGGGTTTTCTTTTTTTTTTTTTCATTTATTATTGACTGATTCCTAGCTCTTCTTCTTTTGAAAGCCTACTTGCATTGGCTCCAGATACCACTGGCATTAGCTTCACAGGCTTTTCTCATCAGCTTGATGGACCCAGGTGGCCTTGTCTTTCACTGCTGTTGTTGCTTTCATTTTCTCAGCCATCTGTTTCTGACAAGAATGAATTACAGCCCTGGTTTCCAGGAAGTACATTGATAGTTGTAGCTCAAATGATTACAGAAAAAAAACCCCCAAAACAACAGGATGGCTTGAAAAGCAAAATATTCATATAGAAAACATAAATGCATGTAAACACTCAAAGGACTGTCAAGAAAATAAAAATGCTAATCTTCTGCTCAGCTAGTATTTAATTTATTAACAATGTTGAACTTAGTTAAATGATGAATAGAGTTGGTTAGAGAATGGCTATATTACAACATAAAATATATTTTTTCTCCCCAAATTAAAACCTTAGTATAAAGAATTAAACCAATTTTTTTGTACTTCTTCCCCCCAAATTTTGAAAACAAGAAATATTTTGTCCAAGAACTCAAAACCCCTTGGCTGTCATTAGAAGGGATCACCCAGCCTGTTTCACTGGACAATTTTCCTCCAACCCAGTGGTCTAGTAGAGTAATAATGTGGTAGTGTAAACTAAATAATGTGCTTCTGACAGATATAATGCCCTGTGTCACCAAGTTGCATTTCTGTCCAGCAAACATGCATTTGCCATAGGTCAAGGGAATTGAGAGAGACATTGTAGGTCGGGCTAGTCCTCACTTCCTCTCAGTCCAGGTTTTATCTGCTGGATCAGGGCTCTAACAGCTGTGTTCAAGGAGAATTGGCAGCTTGAATTACAGGAAGGTAGGAAAGATTATGTTTCAAATATAGAGCTTTCTTGGTTTTTTTCTGAGCTTTCTTTGAAAGCATTTTCTGGAATAAATCACAATATCTAATAACCCAGTGAGGCTTTTTAAGTGGAGTTTTAAGAGTGTACCAAGGTCTTATTGAATCATGTTATCTACCATTTCAAATCCTCTTGAAGTTAGTTACAAAGAATAATAGCTATATGTTCAGTCTGAAGAGTCTGAAGATTTTACTGACTTTGGATTAACAGAAAGATTTCTGACTATCAGTGTTTAAGCTTCACCTCTCTGTCAGTCATTCCTGACAAGGCCAGAATAAGGTACTAATGGCAGTGACTTTAGAGAGGGTGGTTTTTCATTAGTTTAAGCGGAATGTCAATTAAAAAGGAATTGAGATAAAGAACCAGCAACTAAATTAAGTTTACACTTCTTCACGGATGATAAGAAAAATCCATTTACAGGTTCTATTTCAGACTGAATATACTTCCTAAGGTAAAGGCCTCTTATATTATAGCTTTAAAAGTCTACTGACAATTTCTGAAAAGATTTAATAACTATTGTGTCAGAAATGTGGAAGAATTTTTTAACCACTGGAAATAATTATTTCTTACCTAAAATGAATATACTAAAATTAATTTAAATTTAATTTCACACATTTTATTACGGAATGTTATCATCTACCATCACTTCTTCTCCTCCTGTCTGACTATTATTTGCATTCTCTAAGAACTGACAAAGCCCATTTAAAATAGGAAGAGAAATCTATCTTTCTGTGATCTCTGGATGGGGGAGGACAGCCTGGGGCTGATTTCTAGCTAAGGAGTGTGGGACACTATGAAAGACTGTGTGTGCTATTTTTTACTATTTCTGTGGTCCTTTTGCAAGATTTTGAGCAACTTAGTAGGAGTTATGAACTCAGAATTTAGCAGACTGCACAGAAGTGGGGCAGCATTGGGCTTTGGTCGGGCTTAAGGCAAAAGAGGCTTCTACAGGGACTCCCCCTTCTTTATATCCTTGTTACTCCTTTGGACAACACTGGTCTTCAGGGTTCAGATGAAAATTATTGTTTCAGGCAGACTCACATAGGTATTTATTACCCTGGACTCACATATATTTTTTTTGCCTTCATGCAGGCTAGAAATGTTTTCTCTTATGGAAACGGAGACTGATTTCATGTTACTGTGTTCAGAGCTGGGCTAGTCATGGGTTTCTACTTTGGCCAGAAGTGCAGACTAATCCAGTAGAGACAAGTACTTTGAGGGATGCTTCCCAGTGAGAAATACAGTATGGGCCACAGCATATGACAAAGGAAGCTCAGACAGTCTGGGACTGTTGAGCGTGATCTGCAGATCCTGTAAACATCACCAGCAGATCTATAGTTCCTTTGTCTTAATCCAGTTCTGCCCACTTTAAAAAGACAGTTTTTCTGCCTTTTAATTGTAATCTGAATAGAGTGCTGTTTCAGAGCAGACGGTACATAAAAACTTGCATGTACTCCTGAAGTTACATAAATCATTCATTCTGAGTATTATCTTAGGGATTTACTCCTCTTTACTGTTCCTATGACTAAATCCCAAGCAGATGAGTCAGGTTTGGGGCTTTTTTGTGTTTTTTTAGTAGTGAAACAGCTTTCAAGTCTGGTCCCTCTGCTATGAAATAGTAAAATACTAGCTGAAAGAACCAAAACTTTCTATCACTAACAAAATTACAAGTCGTTTTTCTTATAGGTAACTAAGTTTTCTCTTACAGGCAACTAAAGAACAGGCAGCAAGACACCCACCCAACCTGGAGGAGAAGAGAACTACCCTTCAGAAACATTCAAAACCAGGAGAGATGCTGACAAACTCTGATTCTCCTGCACTATTTATACTGGCTGACAGAATGAGTCACATTATGCTACTTTTTAATAGCTTTCTCACCTTCCTGAAATGAATTACATGCTTGCAGAGCAGTGATGGTAAACTAGGATTCATAGCTATCATTATTAGCTTTGCAACATCCTTAACATCAGCGTAGCTATTTGTATTCAGTACCCATGAATCAGCTGTAATATATTGTGATAAATAATCTGTCCAGAGGGACATCAGCATTGCATCTGAAGAATAGCCCAGACTAATCCTGTGAAATCTGCTTTGATGCAGTCTGCGAAGTTAGGTCTTGTTATATTTCTCTGAATCAGGGAGGTGGCTATTATCAGTTGATTCTTCCTGATAAATTATTGAGCAGCTTTTTCAGAAGTACTTAAATGCCTTGGTATTTGTGATTTAAAGCTGATGTTTTTCAGCAACAGTGTGTGACCCCACTCTCTCTATTAGCTACATATACACCATTACATTAAAACCTCACCTAAAGCAAAAGGAACACACTTGGCCATGATGGAGGGTATTCTTTTGAACACTATATTCCAAGATCTCTCTGCGGTTTTGAAGGTTTCAGCTGAATCAATTTTCTGTCACCAGGTTATGCAATAGATTCTGTTTCCATTACAAATGATGTGACATTAAAAAAACCATGGGAAGATGTGAGGGCTTATGGCAGCACCAAGCTGAATCTGTAAGGCAACAGCCTGAAACAATCGCAGGTTACAGAAAATAGTCCCAGAAGGGGCTGCGAGAGGTCATCTACACAGTCTGCATGCTGAGGCTCAATTAACGCTGTCTGAACTATTTTGAGAAATGTTTATTTAACCTTCTCTTACAAAGTTCCCACAGCAGCGGGGAAAGATGTGGATTAAGGCCTTTCACCTACCAGTGAAAGCCAGAAGTGGTAAAGGCCAGAAGTCCTGACCTCATTGGTGCTGGCCAGACAGCAGATGTTTGTAGCTTTTCTCTGCTGTTGGATGGACCTTCAGATCTGTATAGAAGGGAGCCACATTTAAGGTGCATAAGAAGTCCTTACCTTTAATTTACTAAAATTTCTGCTTTGCAATGGCAGAGCAGTTGTGTTTCTATAGCACAAAGATTTGGGAGTACCCTAAATGCCTCCATATGGCAACCTAAAGTAAACAAGATTAACATCCCTGTAGGGAACAGGCAATGTTCTGATGGTAACTAGTTTAGTAGTTAAGGTAGTGTGTACTAGTGGGTAACTCTCCTGACTCTCTCTTCATGGCTCAGGGGTCTGTTGCTGACTCTGCTAGTGGTCTTGAGGCCTTTTCTCCCTAAGTCCCTTTGTCCCACTCTCCTTCCATTTTCTATGTGGATATGGAGAGTTTATTCCCTGTAGAACATGTAGACAGCAGAAGACAGTGATGCAGAGGGCCCTGAATGACCCAGGTGACCCACCTAACTTAAAGGCTGGAAGCTGCACAGCCCAATAGATCAGCCACGTAAGAGCACAGTCCCCCGCAGACCCAGAGGCAATAGGCGTCTCCTTTCAATAGGACTAATTTAACTTGAGCCCACCAAAGCATTGTTAGGGCTGTAAAGTGCCCAGGTCCTTGCATTTCCTGCAACACTGCCATGCAGATGTTCTGGCTTAGGACGGCACCGGCTCAGGGGTCTGAAAGACTCTTTGGCTCGCACACAGAGCTGCCGGGCTATGAGCGTTGTAGCTGGGAAAGGAAAATCCTCTTTGGTCCAACTGGAAAATCATCTTTAACCCAGTGCCACACACCAGTGTTCCCTGTATAAGCATTCCTACTATTTCTTGCTAAGGCCTTGTACCTTGCCTGAATAATAGATGCTGCCAGTTTATTAAGAAATAAGATCACATTGTTAATAAAACTTTTTTCAACCAAACCTCTAGAGTTCACCTACCAATGAAGAAGGAGCTACAAAAAAGAAAGCTTATAGCCTGTCAAATAAAAATTCCACAAAACAGCTTTTATATTTAAGGTACGTTTATGTTTATTGCTGTAGTAGTACAAATAATGATGATGTGATTTAATGGGTTGTTAGCACAATAACGTTCTGTGCTTTAAAAGTGACACAAATTTCTATCCTCCATTTGAATGTCATCAATGACTGTGAATGCAATGGGATGTGTTCTTCCATTATCTAGCTCTTTGCTTATTGTCTGATGATGAATTTAGGGTTTTATGGATTTCAAATATATTTTTCTGAGTTTAACAGCTTTAAATGTTGACTTCCTTTTGCCAGCACCTGATATATCAATACAATTGGTTGATACAGGCATCTCGTACAGTTGAAAATGACATTTGGCAGTTTGTGTCAAACAGATACATGCGTTCAGTACTCCTTAAACGCAGATTTACTCTGTAGAAATAGTAGCTATGGGTGTTTATTATGAATCCTAAAAAAATTGTGTTCATTTATTTTAAAATAAATGCTTATATACTGGTTTGTTTCTTTTACTCTTCTCTAGGTGTTAGAAAATTACCTCAGTGGTCACTGTCAAACTCTATGTTTAATAAGTTAATTCATTTTAGACCAAAGGAAGTACTACATGCCACTTCCAGTATTTCTTTAATGGGCTATATCATGCTGATAAACTGTGTACGCCTTCCAGGAATGGGCCATTACAAGGGTCAAAGTATGAAAAATAAAGCTCTATACATTGGCACTCAAGGGTGAGGGGTAAGTTTAAGATGTGGGAACACCTGAGTGAATACAGATGTGGTGTTATCTTAGTGAAATCAACACAGACTTTGTTTGCGGTCGTTTAAAACAAAGCATTGTGGCTTTGTTTAAAACAGAAGGCTTCTTTCCAGGAGGAAACAGATCTCCTAATGCACAGGGAGTTTACCTTCTTCTGTAGGATTATGCACAGCTAGTTTTCTTCTACCTATATGTTGTTTCAGAGTCAGATGCATGTACAAATCCATTTATTGCCCTACATCTGTTGCACGTCTTCTCCCCAGAGGTTAGGTGCAGCCTTGGGAGAGGCACGATGGAGCTGCTTCTGCACGTCCTGAGGGCTGCAGCTCCCGCGGGATGGTGGGTGCATGTGGAGGGCCTAGGGGACAGGGCTGCAGAAACCCAGTTCTCCTGCCTCAGAGGAGGGCCATCTACACAGCCTCACCTGGAAACCCGGCTGAGATGGCCAAACCAGGAAGAGCAATCCGTCACAGTTCAGGTGTTACTGAGGAGAACAGGATCGAGTCACGCTGTGACAGTCGTTTTGAAGTAAGATCAGCAGACATAGGTCTCTATCTGGCACACACTGTGTGACCCCCTTTCTGCAGGTTCGGGCATGGGAAGGGTGAACTCATTTGCTCTGGGATGGTTCGACGAAGGATCAGTTGCTTTCATCCAGCCTAGACACTACTTTCCACCCCCAGGATGTGGCATTACTGGTGTACGCTATTTTGCCAGGGAACAGGCTGAAGCTATCTAAATATTTGTTACAAAACATTAACTACAGCTTCAGGAGCACTGTTAACAGCCTTTTTAGTTGCAGAAGCTAAAGCAGTGTTATTTATAGTGTTCATGGACAGCTAGCTAAACTCACTGTCATGGGAATTTCATGATCAAATTCCCATTAAATTCAGCAGAAGTTGAGCTGAGGTATCCTGGAGCCAGCCTGTGGAAAACACCGTGAGAGACAGCCTGTGCACCCAACCTGTCATGAAGGAATGATTCACAAGATTAAATGAAAAGCCTAATTTTCAAATTATATTTCAGGAGTCAATTATTTAAATAATATCCTAATTTACTTTATAGTGATGTAAGATTTGTAATTTCAGCCACCTTTTATAAATTTTAAAGACAGAGAGAGACTGTCAAAACGTTCACAAGGTTTCTGTGCCTGACTCATTCACAAAGAGTGTTGCTAGTAGGCAGAATGGTGGGGTAAGGAAACACAATCGCTCACAACAGCCGAGCAGGTATGTTTAATCTTTAAGCCTGCCAGTCTTGACATAATTCCTTTAATTTTTCTAAAATCCTCTTGTACATCTTAATTATCCTGTGTAGTCTCATAGGATGGATTTGATAAGGACAAACACTAACTATTAATTTTTAACTTCAGGGTGTTAAAATAACTGATGAAGCTTGTACTAAGAGAAAAAAGATAGACATCTTCTATGTCAGAATACAATGCTCTGTGTCTGATGAGCATTTGGTTTATATACTGTACCCTCTAGCATTTACATTTTCAAACCAATAGAAAACTGACCCTTACAGGAATACAGGGCATATGAAAATGCCTGGGATAACTGACCTCCCTATCAGCAGTTTGCTATCAGCTTTTGCAAGGTATGTTTCAGATGTGATATCTATCTATAAAATTATGTAATTTCAAATATTTAGAGATAAACAGACAACATGGTACACGAGAGAAACACTGTAGCTGGTTAACCTAAGGCATGTGAGGAGAGTTTCTAGACTGAAAAATACGCCAGTCTTTCAAATACAATACTTCTGAGATGCAGCACAAGCAAAGGTTATATGGTTAGAAGATCTATTTTCTTCCAAGTGCTTATAGCAAAAAGATAAAGGCAACAACAAAACCCCAAAGAAATCATGCCTGTTATGATTACCTCCTTAATTCTGGCAATCAGATAAGCCTCTAGTTGGGACAAGATCTGTTTATTGAAACTTGAAGTGCTCTAAATCATATCAGTTAATCATTGCTAATTTACATCAACTTAAGACCTAACTGATAAAAGAAGTTTCATCATAGCAATACTTTAAAGTATTGAAAAATGTCCAGTTTTGTTGCTAAAAGTCTGACTTCATTGTTCTGGTCAAACACTCTAAAGCTTCCAGATACCTGATCTGCTGACCTAGTGGGGAATATGACCTGATCATCTTAAACAGCTACCATGTAGATGGCACAAATGCAATCAGCCTCAGTGATAAACCCAACAATATCATAGAAATTAGACTTTTCCATTTTATAACAATAAGGTTGTGAGACTGCTTCATTAAAATCTGGGGCTTGGGGTTTTTTTTGGTCTATTTTATCATGAATTATAAAATAGACATTTATGAATTCTGATCATGTCAGTCATTTCAGGGGTAAGAAGAAAGGGTGCTGAAAGGAAGTAATTAATTCCAGGAAATTAGTGGAGAAACCAGCAGAAAATAAAGATGAAAAAGAATGGGTGGTGGAGAGGGAAAGTACTGCATGCAGTTGTTAGGTAGAGGAAAGTGAGACCAGTCATGACAGCATGATGGTGGAAATGAGTGACTTATGAGTTAGTAGTAAGAGAAATTCCATATTACCAGAATCAGGAAATGAAAAAGGTGTGAAATTTAAATGAGAGGCTGTGGGATGTCTGGTCTTCGAGTTAGAAGATCCATCATGTAGTACAGCCAATGTTTTGTCAAGCATTCCTTCCACAGAAGTGGTTGAGCAATTGAGGGTAGCAACTGGCAAGAATTTGTGTGTCAAGAAATGAATTTTAAGAGAAGAACAGGATCTTAATTTGACTGATTTGGTTGCCTGGACCTACCTCTTTCTCCATTCTGTGGAACTAGAAAGTGTCCTCCCTGGACAGAGATAATTTATAAAACAATGCATTAGATCCCTTCTTATTTTGTTTAAATTAAAATAAATTTCAAAAAATAATTTTATGTTGGGAAAATGGATCTGAGTCAGACGTAGAGGAATGTGTGTTTGCAGAGGTCTAGTTATAGATATATAATGTTTTGGCTAGAGATTTGAAAATACTAGTTGTAGCTGCAGAGCAAAGTTACATTGATCTAACAGTTACGTAGATCTCTGGAATATTCTTGGAGTTAAGATATTTACCCAGATTTATCACTTTTATGTGATAAAAGCAATAAAATTAGCATCCTTTATGTGGCTTTTTTCAACTAAGAGTATCAATGTAATGCAGAGGTACTGATGAGTCCTGTTCGTCTCTATTTCATAAGTTGCAACTCAAGCAGGCTCATCAATATGAAATGAATATTTAATATCAATAATATTAAATGTATGTGCTCAAAGTTCCAGAAAAAAGGTCACATTCTTAGGGGGTTTTATCAATTATTTGAATCATGGAATAAACCCATTACTTAAAGGCTTTATTTTGATTATCTTTGTAAACCTATCACCCTGTGTTGCTATTTCTAAAAGAAAACACTAGAAAAACCAGCTAGTTTGACCTAAACAAAGCAAAGAAAGTTTATACATAGGTTTTCTCTTCTTTAAACCATGCATATTTCTTTCAGGAACCTGAAATTCAGCATTGCTTACTCCTGCAGACTGGAGCCAAACCCCCAGATATCTGAGAAACAGGGACTGACAACTCTTAAATAGCCATGGAATGTGCTATTTGTACCAGTGGGAATGTAAAGGGACATAGTGGATATTTGTGTAGTCCAGTGTTAGAAACTTTGCTCAGTCAATATGGGAATGCATTCGCACACCCTTTAGAATTTAGAAACGTAGCAAACCACTAAAACATACATAAATTAAATGGATTCTTCATATTCATAAGCTCCCTGCACAATGTTAGATTGTTTAGCTTTCATGGTTTATTTTGTTACTTTAAATGGTGCTATTAATCATACTTTCTCATTTTCTTCACTGCTAGGATTTGACAAGGATTTTCTTTCACCTTGAAAAATTGCATATTCTGAGGAGTTTCTTCTTAATGCTCCCGTACACTTAGCACACCCTGCTGAGTGAAGGCAGCTTGTTTTCTGCACCGCACTTCTTTCTGAAAGATGGTTTAAAAAACGTGGTTTTGATCTCTCTCTTGGTAGTGAAAGATCATAAACAAATACGTCTTTCAAATTATTTTTCTACTGTAAGCCTTTATGATTCCATCAAAGAGGAAACGGAACTAACTCAATAAGCAATGGACCATAAGGCAGTAAACTGTTACGTTGTTAATTTTTATTGCTAAAGTTTCTTTCTACTACTCTGGTTCAAAATGCTATTCATATTTTATTACCGTGATTTTTATGATTGCAATGGCAAATCCTTCTAATATTCTACTCAATGTTTTTCATTGAGATGCATTGGCTGTAGCAAGCAACAAGGCAGGGAGCATAGCAGTATCTCCATCCAAAAGAACAAAGAAAGAGACCAGACACGTTACAAATGGACCTGCAAGCTGTTGGCCAGGGCTAACAGAGCACCTAGCTAGTTGATACCGGAACCTGCTCTAGAAAGGCCTTGGAAGAAGAGCATCAAATGCCCAAGAAGGAAGCAAGGGATGTGAAAATAGTATGAAAAATTGTTTGTGGTAGGTGCTCAGGAGACAGCTAAGCAAATATACAAGCTTTGGCAACCTCTTGTGTCCCTTAGCATTTTTATATATTGTAATATATACATAAATATATATGTATCTGAAGAATAGCCATGAGCAGTTTGAAAGCTTATGGGTAAGAACTAGAGACCGAGGCAACAAAGGGAACCTTGTGGCTGATGTCTACTACAGGCCTCCAGATCAAGGGGAGCCTATTGACGAAGCCTTCTTACACCAGCTACAGGAGGCATCGTGCTCGCAGGTTCTCGTCCTGCTGGGGGACTTCAACCTCTCTGATCTCTGCTGGAAAAGTAGCACGGTGAGCTGTAAGCAATCCAGGAGACTCCTGGAATGCACTGAGGATAACTTCTTAAGGCAGGTAGTAGACACCTCTACCAGAGAGGATGCGATATTGGACCTGTTGGTCACCAACGCAAGTGAGCTAATTGGTGACATGAAGATTGGAGGCAGCCTGGGCTGTAGTGATCATGCACTGGTGGAGTTCGCAGTCCTGAGGGATATGGGTCAGGTGAAGAGTAAAGTCAGGGCCCCGAATTTTAGGAAAGCAAACTTCCAGCTGTTCAAGGAGTTAGTCAATAGGACCCCCTGGGAAACTGCCCTCAGGGACAAAGGAACAGAACAGAGCTGGCAGATCTTTGTCCTGGTTTCAGCTGGGATAGAGTTAACTGTCTTCCCAGTAGCTGGTACAGTGCTATGTTCTGAGTTCAGTATGAGAAGAATGTTGATAACACTGATGTTTTCAGCTGTTGCTAAGTAGCGTTTAGATTATAGTCAAGGATTTTTCAGCTTCTCATGCCCAGCCAGCGAGAAAGCTGGAGGGGCGCAAGAAGTTGGCTCAGGACAGAGCCAGGGCACCCGACCCAAACTGGCCAACAGTGTATTCCATATCATGTGCCGTCACATCTACTATAGGAACTGGGAAGTGGGGGCAAGGAATCACTGCTCAGGGACTAGCTGGGTGTTGGTCGGCGGGTGGTGAACAATTGCCCTGCGCATCATTTGTACATTCCAATCCTTTTATTACTACTGTTGTTATTTTATTAGTGTTATCATTATCAGTATTAGTTTCTTCTTTTCTGTTCTATTAAACCGTTCTTATCTCAACCCACAAGTTTTACTTCTTTCTCCCAATTTTCTCCCCCATCCCACTGGGTGGGGGGGAGTGAGTGAGCGGCTGCGTGGTGCTTAGTTGCTGGCTGGGGTTAAACCACAACAATCTTTAAGGATACTTTCCATAGAGCACAACAGCTCTTGATCCCCAGGTGTAAGAAATCAGGAAAGGAAGGCAAGAGACTGGCACGGCTGAGTCAAGACCTGCTGGTCACACTAAAGGGCAAGAAGGAAATGCACAGGCAGTGGAAGCAGGGACAGGTATCCTGGGAAGAGTATAGGGACACTGCCTGGTTGTGTAGGGATGGGGTCAGGAAGGCCGAGGCGTGGCAGGAGCTGAACTTGGCAAGGGATGCAAAAGATAGTAAGAAGGGCTTCTACAGGTATGTCAGCCAGAAAAGGAAGGTCAAGGAAAGTGTACCCCCCTGGTGAACATGACTGGCAAACCGGTAACAATGGGTGAGGAGAAGGCTGAGCTACTCAACAGCTTTTTTGCCTCAGTCTCCACTGGCAGCCTCTCATCCTACACCTCTCAAGTGGATGGACTGCAAGATGGGGACTGGAGGAGCAAAGTCCCTCCCACTGTAAGAGAAGATCAGGTTCATGACCACCTGAGGAACCTGAACATACATAAGTCTATGGGACGCGATGAGATGCATCCCAGAGTCCTGAGGGAATTGGCTGATATAGTTGCCAAGCCACTCTTCATCATATTTGAAAAGTCATGGCAGTCAGGTGAAGTCCTCGGTGACTGGAAAAAGGGAAACATTGCATCCATTTTTGAAAAAGGTAGAAAGGAGGATCCTGGGAACTACCAACCTGTCAGCCTCACCCCTGTGCCTGGGAAGATTATGGAACAGATCCTCCTAGAAGCTATGCTATGGCACATGGAGGACAGGGAGGGGATTCGAGACAGCCAGCATGGCTTCACCAAGGGCAAGGCCTGCCTGACCAACCTAGTGGCCTTCTGTGGTGGAATGAGTACATCAGCGGACAAGGGAAAAGCCACGGATGTTGTCTATCTGGGCTTCTGTAAGGCCTTTGACACAGTCCCCCACAACATCCTTCTCTCTAAATTGGAGAGATATGGGTTTGATGGATGGACTGTTCGGTAGATGAGGAATTGGTTGGATAGTTGTATCCAGATGGTAGTGGTCAATGACTCAATGTCCAGATGGAGATCAGTGATGAGTGGTGTCCCTCAGGGGTCCATACTGGGACCAGTACTGTTTGATATCTTCATCAATGACATAGACAGTGGGATTGAGTGTACCTTTAGCAAGTTTGCAGACGGCACCAAGCTGAGTGGTGTGGTTGGCACACCTGAGGGACAGGATGCCATCCAGAGGGACCTGGGCAAGCTTCAGAAGTTGACCTGTGTGAACCTCATGAGGTTCAACAAGGCCAAGTCCAAGGTCCTGCACCTGGGTCAGGGCAACCCCCAGTATCAGTACAGGCTGGGGGATGAAAGGATTGAGAGCAGCCCTGCAGAGAAGGACTTGGGGGTACTGGTGGATGAAAAGCTGGGCATGAGCTGACAATTCGTGCTCACAGTCCAGAAAGCCAACCGTATCCTGGGCTGTATACAAAGAAGCGTGACCAGCAGGTCGAGGGAGGTGATTCTGCCCCTTTGCTCTGCTCTGGTGAGACCCTACCTGGAGTACTGCATCCAGCTCTGGAGTCCTCAACACAGGAAAGACATGGACCTGTTGGAGCGGGTGCAGAGGAGGGTGACAAAAATGATCAGAGGGATGGAACACCTCTCCTACAAGGAAAGGTTGAGAGTTGGGGTTGTTCAGCCTGGAGAAGAGAAGACTCCAGGGAGACCTTATTGTGGCCTTTCAATACTTAAAGAGGGCTTCTAAGAAAGATGGGGACAGACTTTTTTAGTAGGGCCTGTAGCCATAGGACAAGGGGTAATAGTTTTAAACTAAAGGAGGGTAGATGCAGACTAGATAGATACAAGGAAGAAATTTTTTACAATGAGGGTGGTGAAACACTGGAACAGATTTCCCAGAGAGGTGGTAGATGCCCCTTCCCTGGAAACATTCAAGGTCAGGTTGGATGGGGGTCTGAGCAATCTGGTCTAGTTGAAGATGTCCCTGCTCATTGCAGGGGGGTTGGACTAGATGGCCTTTAAAGGTCCCTTCAACCCAAACTATTCCAAGGATGCTATGATCCTATGATAATAGTGGACTGAGAGCCCAAGGGGACCTGGGCCTTAGAGATTAGAGATCCATAGGCTTTAGTTCTCATTAGGTTGCGAGAGGTGCCTGCACTGCTTCAAGTTATAAGAATAATTTCTTTCTGCTTGTTCAGGTGCTTCTGCACTGTATTTAATAGCACACTATAAGTGCCATGTTTGTTTTCCCTCCCAGCCTTAATTTCTCATGTTTGTTGATTACCTAGCAGAATGAGACCCCAGTCTTGACTAGGCTCTGCCATGATCCATCTGGCCAATATAAAATCCTGTTTAAAGGTTATCAAGGTACTGATTTTTCAGAGTCGATTCACAATGTGATTTGTTAAATAGCTCTGAATACAAAAACACAATCTGCTCTACCAGATTGGGTTTTTGGTCCTTCAGGTCCATTATTCTACTTCCAGCAGTTGCTTTGTCTAATGCTTCAGCAGAAGGGAGAGGACAGACATAACATAGCTTGCCAACAGTATGAAGGTTTCCATAAGGGCAAAATTCCATTTTTAATCCTATGTCATCAGCTCCTGCCCATTACCCACATTTGTCCCATCAGAAACAAATTTTAATTTTTTTTCCTGAAAAAGATCACTTCCTTTCAAAGTCCAATATAAGACACTGTAATCCCTGCAGAAACAAATTTCACAGTCTATCAGCAAACTGCCTCGAGAAATGTTCTCTTTTCCTTCAAAATTACTTATTACAGTGTTCTACTTCTTACGGTTAATGTGTATTTGAGGTTAACACAGATATTCTTGAAACCTAACCCTCCTTTGAGGGTACTGATGTAAATCAGAGGTAACTCAGTTTATCCCCAAGGTTAGCTCAGATCAATTTAGTCCCTTGTACTGGTCTCTGATATGGTCCCCGATTTGCAGAATTTGTTGTAAATTGGATAATATTCCTCAAAGAAATGAGTATATGAAGAAAAAAGAGGTGCATCTATGCTGCATTTCCTTGTGACTGTGGAAGATTATTTTCAGACATGCTCATCCAGGTAGCTAACATTACAGTTTTTTAGGAATTGCAGTCCATAAACTTCCGATTTAGCCCACCACCAGTGACACATCTAAACAGGGAGAAAGAGGGATTTAGTGTCTAAGAGCCACACTGGTCACTGCAGTCTCACAGCTAGACCTTCAAAAGCCTTCATGAGTCATTGCCTAATCTGAGGGCATCTAGGGACTCCGGCTGCGTTTCTGCCAGCGCTGTTCCCTGGCAGCCTAAATCTTAAGTGTTGAGAATTTTGTGTTTGTACCTTGGCAACTCTGTGTTGGGGTTCACTAACTATGCATCTGCTTTCCCTTCTTCTTGGTGTGACCCGACAAGCTTACAGTTTGCGGTGTGTCTTTTAAGCCTAAAGAAGGAGGAAATGGTGTTTTCCTTCACCTACCCCATAGCCTAACACTTTGAGAAACTGCACAAGATGCATTACCCAGATAAAATGCTATCTGGTCTGTGGAGACTTGGATCTTCCAACAGCTGGGGTCCTTTGATGTGATCTGATCTGTCACATCTCAGGATGAAAATATTCATAAATTGTGGGCATCAGCCTTTTTTTCCCCATCTTGTAGGCTTCTGTGTTGAACAGGCTGCTTAGGTGTCCTACATGGGTCTGTAATGTGTCAAAGCATTTCAGCTGTGAATATTACAAAGCTGAATCTGTGGCACTCAGGTTCTGGTGTGTGTCTTGTCTTAGGACGGAAACATTTCATGTGGTCACAGGAATTCACACTGGGTGGTTCTCTGACTTATAAAAGGACTTAGGTCATAAGACAGCAGTGGGGAGTATTGGGTCTCAAGACAGCATTCACCCTTGCTTAGTTGTAAAACTGAGACTGGAAAGCAATTCAGCTTAAGGTCTGTTTTCTGTGTGACTCAGATCTCCAGTTGGTCCCTGCTTCATTGAGAGCAGCAGATGTGTGATCACTAACAGAATGGACATAACACCTCTGTCTCAAGATGTTGGTAGGGGAACGGCACTCCTGTTATTCACTGAATCCAGCATACTGTTTTGCCAAATTTCTAACAGAAAGTTTCCAAGGCTGGGTTGATTTTTCTCAGAGCAAACACTAGGATTCCAATGTTGTTCTAGTGTCTTCCTCACTGTATAGATTTACAAACACCAATGTAAATTGATACAAACACCAGATAGGCTCAAAAATTATTAAAGCTGCCTGGTTCAAATGAGAAAATTACAAAGATGTTTCTGCAGTGTTTATAGTTTCATTTTTATTTGCTTGGTGTAGATGCAGTGAAATTTACTGTTGGTCCACTGAATTCTTTAACATATTGCTTAAAGTTTAAAACTTATTTCTCATAATTTATGACACTTCACTGAACTTGTGTAGTCTTAAGAACCCTTTTTCAGAAAATATTTAAAATTGCATGTAATCAGTTTAATAGATACTTGTTTGCTGCTAAAACAGCTGGTTTTATTTAAAAAGGCATACATGTGCTGGTTGCTCTTCCAGTCAGCTTATCATTAGGAGTGTGCAAAGAACAGATACTAATGTCAGCCTAAATGATCCTGACAGTGACAATCTTGATGTTCTTATTCTATTATGATCATAAAGCTGTGAAAATATAAAAAATTATAGTGACCTACCAAATCGAGAACTACTGAAACAATACCAGAAAAGCTGGAATTCAGGTGAGACAGTGCTCATACTTACCAGATGTTTCTATTCACCACTGATGCTCACAGAAGGGAGTCTGCTTGTAAAAAATGGAGGCTGTCAGCTTAATTTGTATAGCTGTGAGAAATAAAGGCTAACCCATGCCAATTTTGTTCTGATGACCTTAAAAAGAGGTGGCTCAGTATTCAATTATCATTTCCCTGAACCACCTAAGTGCACTTAAATTTTTTCTAACATTGTTTTAAATGATAAATATGAATGAAGTCAATGCAATAACAAGGATAAATAAAATCAGGACCTATTCTGCATCTGACAGGGTGAGCTGGGTAACTCCTTGTCTTTAGTACTTAACTAACTAGGCCTACTCTTTGGCTTCTGTGCAGCAGGAGACAGTATGTGATTCAAAAGCCTTACTTTTAAGACTTACTGAGATTCGATTTCAGAAGTAGTAAAAGCATCATAAAACCACATCAATAAATCTACACATACATACTAAACCCAGCCATCTATCTATTTACATAGAATTCAGCCTTTCCCCTCTCCCACAGAGAGGTAAATCTGTGTATTAAATTTTGTCTATGTCCATTTCCAAAGACAAAGAAGCAGAATAGTTCTTTATCAAGGAATAAGTCTCTTTACAAAATATTCTATTTCAATATTTTAAATCTCTCCCCAAGACTGAATCCATTTTTTCTTGATTCTTTCACTATGGTGCAGTTTTGCTGTCTCTTCTTGTGTTTCTTTGCTGCCTGCATGTCTTGGGAAGAAGAAGGAGGCTGCCAACGTGACACGTACTCTCTGCCCCTGGTGTTACACAACAGCAAAAAGGGAGTTGTCCTTCTGTGATCCCCTTGGGAAGCATTCAGTAAATGAGGGAGCCGCCTGATTTGACAGAACACCACTTGAAGAGCTAAGACTTTGAAACAGTAGCTTAACTTCAGGTATTCCTATCTATATACCTTGCCACCAAAAAAGGTAAGAGCACACCTCCTTAGAAAAGGAAGTTGCGGTTTGTTTTCAGTCAGTGTGGCTGTTCAACAAGCAAACAAAATATCAGATTTTCTCAAATCTTCAAAAAATTCAAAATCACAAGATGCATTTGCCCTTGAATATAAAGCTACTTAATGAGTTCAGGGTACTCTCAACACTCAGGTAACAGAGCATTTTGAGCACATAAAAACAAAACGAGCGTGGTAATAATAGCTGGTGTAAAATGAGTTATTTTGTGTCTCTAGATTTATAAACATTAATGGCTTAATATATATTCTATCATCTCCAGCCAGTTAAATTAATCCTCTCAGCAGAAGCAATATAAATTTAGACTATATTTTCCAGATGATTTTGCTTACTTGTGATCCCCCTTAGTACATAATGTGCTGTAGCTCTAAGAAAATTAATGCTTAGAAGTGTAGATGTTTATATGAGTCAGCAAAGCTGGCATAAAGTTGATGACACCTTGTATACCCAAAGGAGCTGACATTCACTGCTTAATGAAAAAAAAAATCTGATCTTCAGGCCGATTATAGTGCTATAGATTAATGCGCCAATGAGTCTATTTGAAAACATTATCTTGTGCTTGCATAGCAATTTATATAACTCAGATTGCAAGAAAGAACAAGTGTGAACATAACCCATTAAAGGCACAAGTTAAGAATAATCCAACTGAATTCAAAATACTGCAGTTTCAGCTAGTATTAGCTGATCTGCTTTAATCTTTGCTAGCTCTCTTAGACAGCAGTTTCCTCATGCTGAACTTGGTCTTCATTTGAATAAGATGCTAGTTGCAATTTCCACAATGAATCTGTAAGGGTGCTTTCATTGTCCCCATTGTGTTACTTTTTCATCTTGAAAATTTCCTGTTATATAGCAAGCACAGTCTGCGACTTCACACCATGCCTATGTATTGTACCTCTCTCTGCATTATTTTGCTTTTCTTGCACCCGAGAAGCAGCAGATCCCAAAGTAGAAATTAAGGAATAGTAATGAACAAAGAAAAAAAAAATCTCCTCATTGCAGAGAGTATTGTTAGACGTGTTTCTTCCACGGCTGTCAGTGGGAATTCAGCAGTTTACCCTTGGTGCAGATATTGAGACATGAAAGTTTCAAATTAAAGGTATTTATCAAATTAAGTCATTATTTTTGCAATGAGTGTAATTAAGGAATAGCTCTGAAAACTGGTGTGTTCTGAGTAACTGGCTCAGCCTTGTAAAGAAAAAAGATGAATTTTCTAAATGTTTCTAAGTTAAAAGCAGCAGTAATCAGCAAGTATGATTGTACTCTTTGCTGGGTGAAAAACTGGCTGGATGGCTGAGCCCAGAGGGTTGTGGTGAATGGACTGAAATCCAGCTGGCGGTGGGTCACAAGTGGTGTTCCCCAGGGCTCGGTGTTGGGCCCTGTTCTGTTTAATATCTTTATTGATGATTTGGATGAGGGGATCGAGTGCACCCTCAGCAAGTTTGCAGACGACACCAAGTGATCTGCTTGAGGGTAGGAAGGCTCTACAGAGGGATCTGGACAGGCTGGATCTATGGGCTGAGGCCAACTGTATGAGGTTCAACAAGGCCAAGTGCTGGGTCCTGCACTTGGGTCACACCAACCCCATGCAGCGTTACAGGCTTGGGGAAGAGTGGCTAGAAAGCTGCCCAGTGGAAAAGGACCTGGGAGTGCTGGTCGACAGCCGGCTGAATATGAGCTAGCAGTGTGCCCAGGTGGCCAAGAAGGCCAATGGCATCCTGGCCTGCATCAGAAATAGTGTGGCCAGCAGGAGCAGGGAGGTGATCGTTCCCCTGTACTGGGCACTGGTGAGGCCGCACCTCGAGTACTGTGTTCAGTTTTGGGCCCCTCACTACAGGAAAGACATGGAGGTGCTGGAGCGTGTTCAGAGAAGGGCAACCAAGTCAGTGAGGGGCCTGGAGCACAAGTCTTATGAGGAGCTGCTGAGGGAGCTGGGGCTGTTTAGTCTGGAGAAGAGGAGGCTGAGGGGAGACCTTATCGCTCTCTACGACTACCTGAAGGGGGGTTGTAGTGAGGTGGGTGCTGGTGTCTTCTGTCAGGTGGCTGGAGATAGGAGGAGAGGAAATGGCCTCACGTTGTGGCAAGGGGGATTTAGGTTAGATATTAGGAAAAAATTTTTACTGAGAGGGTTGTCAGGCATTGGAATGGGCTGCCCAGGGAAGTGGTTGAGTCACCATCCCTGGAGGTATTCAAAAAGCGAGTAGATGGGGTACTTCAGGACATGGTTTAGTGGGCATGGATGATGGTTGGACTCGATGATCTTAAAGGTCTTTTCCAGCCTAAATGATTCTATGATTCTATGTTTCTATGATGGGAGGAATGAGAAACTAACGATAGACTCAGGGGTAGGGAAAAGGATGATATCTAAACAACACTGCAAACCATTGTGTATTGAGGTCCTCAATTTTTCAAACAATGTTAATGACAAAGACTTGTGCTTTTTTGATTCCGTAGAATTTTTCAGGGTAAAAATCATGCGTAGTAATGTCATGTTTAGTAAAACAAGCACAGAAATCCCATCAAGTTAAAAAATGCACATGTGATTTGCTTTTAGCAGAAGATATATTTCATCTAGAAAAGTCTAGATAAACAAGTGTTTTGATATATCAAGAAAATTATATGTTTTTTAATTCCCAAGTAGGTTATTTCCTTCTGGCTTGTCTCAGAATTTAAACAGTCCTTTAATGGTTTACTGAAGCTCTCACAGAGCCTCTTGCTTAGCTGCTTCTTGGGGAGAGACTCGCTCAGACTTTGTGTTGGGTGAGATGCTTTGAGAAGACAGTGAAGATCAGTGCTATGCTCCTGCATATAAGGTGTTTTCTTGCCAGGCAGCTTAGGTGACAGAGAATTTTGGAGACTTCAAATTCCCTTGAGATATCACAGAATAAATAGTGGGACTGTGAACTGTCTCAACTAAAAGTTTACATTTGGCCAAATGATGTAAGAATGTTCAGTTTGGCTTGACTGAAAACTACCGTATTCAACTTTTCAAGTGAAAAAATTCTGATTTTGGATGAAAAATTAATCCTCAAGTAGTAGGCTGTGAAGGTTGGTGGGTTTTTTTGTTTGTTTGTTTCAGAGGTGCTCTTTTACTGCCATCTGCTCAAAATGCAGCATTTATTACACGTGCAGGAGAGTTCTTGAGCAAAAGCACAACCTTAGATGGACTTTATATTTTGCTCTAGCCATGATAGTCTATGGACAAAAACCAGAGCCAGAATATAGATGGAGGTAATTTAGTTTATTACTAGCTAGTATAGCCAGTAAGATTCAAAAAGCTTTGGGCACACAAACACTTCCTCAGATCTTAAAAGGAAAGCAAAGAGAGGATGCGTGAGTAAGTGAAGTTTATGGCATAAAAGAAGGTGTTGGCAACAATGAAGTTGGTGATGTACTATTTTAAAAGGCAGAAGCAGTTAAAACTCAAACCTTGTCAAGGTGCTGATAGTAGGCTGGTTGCCCCTCCTGCAGCTGCTGTGCATGGGTAGCAGGAGGAGGCTTTTGTGCTAACTTTTTCTGCAAAGGCCAGTGAGCTGTTGAATTCTCAGCCTCTTTCTGTAGTGATGGGGAGATGGGGAGTTCTTTCAAACACTGGTCTACTGACCATTCAGACTGTTTAACTGGACATATCCTGCATGCCCCCCAGATGTTTTGTTCTGTGCTGGCTGGCACTTTCTGAGATATTTTTTGGGTATGGCTCAGAGGACAGGAGACACCATGCCCAACAACAGTATTGGGTATGGCTCCCACCACGTACACCTCCAGCGCTCTCTCAGCAGGCTTTGCCTTCCCAAACTGCTCACATGTCTTCGTGGCACACTGCCAGTCATGCCACGTGGTTTCATGCTGCAAAGCACCTTTTGGATGGGCTGTAGCACAGGCTTTATTTCGGACACTTTTGTAATGAGAAAGCTCCCCTACCCCCATATTAGGTGCATCTTAGATCCCTAAGGATACGAAATAAGGCTGTGGCCCTGTTTCATTTAGTAGTACTACAATGTATGGCTTTAATGTCAACTCAAATGTGTCCACAGAAGAGTGGCAGGAGTAACAAGCATGCTGTAGATTCATGCCCTTTGTGCTGCATGATGGCTTCTCTGTGTAGGAAAACCATTTGTATAGCAGCATTCGAAGTTGTGTCTATAAATGACTCCTAAACTTTCCCAACATACTTGTTGTTGGAAACAAATACACTTGCTTGAGTGAATAATTTTTAGCCTGTGAGCTGTTTAGGAGTTCTTTGCTTAACTATTCTTTCTTAATGTTTTGTGCTTCCTGCTGAAGTCACCTTTTTGTTGCCTTCTCCTTGCTTGAATGACAGGAAAATCTGAAATAGTTACTGCTACAATCAAGTTTTGAAGAATAATCTTCCAGGAAATAATGAATTCTCTTTTTTTTTCAGTTATTTTCTGCAAATATGAGTACATAATTTACAGGTAACCTTGTCTTGCAGATTTCAACTGTGAAAATATTTGTAAGTTAGGTCTTTACCATTTAACAAACTTTAATAAGAGTGCCATTTGAGTCAGGTAGCCTTTACATCACACATTAAATATGCAGTGAAATACAAGCTTGTAAGTCTGAAAGACCACAATAAACATCTTACTGTCATCAACAAAAATCAATTTACTTAGCTTTAGTTTAAACCTGGTCTAAGATGCAAATGGTATTTATCTCCTTCAAGGGCCAGAGAAACTAGCTTTTCTAGGCAGATGCACAGGTTTGAAAGACATACAGTGCATGGCTAGTCTGTCAAAGGTATAGAGAATTTTAAGCAGTTTGGCATTATCATAACTGTATTAAGCTATGTTTGGTTTTATCCTGTCGTGTTCTTTGACATTCTGCTTTGTGTGTGTGTGCTGCCTGTCAATCAGAGAGTCAGCATGTCATGAGGGAACTTCACGGCAGAAATGGTGCTACTCAGAGAATTCAGATGAGCTTAAGGAAAAGGAGCAAGGAATGCTTGACAGCTGTGAGGAGAATTTTTGAGGTGAATCTCAGTCTCATTAAGTGTATGGTTAAAATCATGAATAGAGATGGGATGGCAGAGGAAAAGGCTCTGACATACTTCCAAGACTCCTTGTACTGGAAATGCTTTTTAAAAATTTCTCTACAGTTTTTCACTGATGGGAAGCTTAGTGAAATGAGTGAGCAGCAAAGCATAACAATTTATTTTTAAAGTGAAAAGGGTAGTTCCTGAATTATTTAAAGGATGCGTGTATATCTATGTAACTTACACTGAACATGGGGAAAACCAAAACAGGTTGAATTCAGCTAAACTTCCTTTTGCGGACAACTTAAAACAAATTTGTCCTATGCCGTGACTTGGCTGTGGACCTGCAACAGCCTAATGGTTTCAGAGCTTGCTTGCTATTGCATTTTGCTTAACTTTTTGTTAAAACAGGTGCCTGGCTGCCTCCTTGCTAGTTTGAAGCTGTCCCTGCCTTGTTGAATGCTGCTATCACTGTATCCATATGAGTAAGTCAAGTGCTGGCAGGAAATGTTCCTGGGGCCTGGACCCTGACCAGCTACAGCGGTGACTTGTCATAGCAGTCCCTAGGGTGGTTTTGCCCTCACCAGCCATCTCTCAGCCCATGCTGGGGCGTTGCTCAGATGTTAGCAAAAGTCCTAACAGGAAAACTGGGTAAGGCCATCCTGTTTGGGAGGGGAAAGCAATTTAGTAGTATGGACATGAGCTGGTCGATGGCATTTGATTTCAGTGCCATAGAATGGTACTGCCATGTTTAATTTACTTTTCTGTAGATATCAAGTTTTTCTATGCCTACTGGTAAGCTGCTGCTCTGACTCCTTCAGTTTCTCCTCCAGAGCTTTAAGGATCAAAGCATGACTCTCATTCACATTTAGAGGAATGGAGAAGAGAAATATAAGATATAGGCCCTATCTGATAATTGTGGAGAGTGCAAGCGATGGTAGTTTCTGCTGCACAGTTACTCTCCAAATCTGATAGATTAAGAGCAGCTAAAATGGACTGAGGATTGGAGTGGAGCTCTGGCTCAGTCCTTCCTCTAACTTCACAGTCATCACAGCAGTACAGACACCGCTGTGCCCTGGTGTAAATGGTTACTCTAAGGTACTTCTTCTCCAGGGCTTTTAAAAGGAGTGAGCTGGAAATTGGAATGTGACTGTAAAGGCTGCACAGAAGTATTTGCAAAGTTAATGCTAGAGGCAGGTAAAAATCCTTATAATGTACTTTATTTGGTCATAGAAAAATTGTAATTTAGCTCCAAGATGATGCTAAAGCTGGGTGGTAAATACTTTGATGGAACCTTCTTTGTGGAAAAACAAAACTTTAAAAAATTAAGCAAATTAAAAAAATTTAAAAAGTTAAAGCAACTTAAAAAGCCCTGTGGAACACATTTAAAATACTCACCAGATTTTTGGTTTTGGAGAATTTGAACAAACTAAAATTCATGCAGTGTTGTAACATTCACTATTCATTCTTTTTTGATTTTTTTTTTTTAATTTTGCTATCACCATTGCAACTTCTTTCCATGTTATATTATTATATAATATAAGGATTGATATTGAGCCCAACACCGTTTAATATCTTAATAAGTGATCTGGATGATGGGATCAAGTGTAACCTGATGAATTTTGCTGATGACACCAGACTGAGTAGGGAAGTGGACACTTCAGAAGGCAGAGCCACCCTGCAGGAAGACCTGGATAGGCTGGAAGAGTGGGCTAACAAGAACCTTATGAAGTTCAACAAGGACAAGTGTAAGGTCTTGCACCCGGGAAAACATAATCCAGGAGTGCAGCACAGGCTGGGACCTACCCAGCTGGGGAGCAGCTCTGTGGAAAGGGACCTGGGGATCCTGGTGGACAACAAGCTCAATATGAGTGAACGGTGTGCTGCTGTGGCAAAGAAAGCCAGCAGGACGCTGGGTTGCATCAACAAGGGCATCACCAACAGAGATAAAGAAGTCATTATCCCACTCTACTCAGCGCTTGTCAGGCCACACCTGGAATACTGTGTTCGGTTTTGGTCCCCACTATGCAAAAAAGATGTGGACAGGCTGCAGAGGGTCCAGAAAAGGGCCACAGAGATGATCAAAGGACTGGGAAGCCTGCCGTATGAGGAAAGGCTGAGACAACTGGGTCTGTTCAGCCTTGAGAAAAGAAGGCTGAGGGGACACCTTATCACCATGTTCCAGTATTTAAAGGGTGGCTACAAAGAAGATGGAGACTCCCCTTTTACAAGGGGTAACATGGAAAAGACAAGGGGTGATGGGTACAAGTTACTTCTGGGAGATTCCAGTTGGACACAAGAGGAAATTTTTTCACAGTGAGAACAATCAGTCAATGGAATAATCTCCCCAGGGAAGTGGTGGGTTCCCCAACATTGGACACTTTTAAGATTCAGCTGGACAGGGTGCTGGGCCATCTTGTTTAGACCATGCTTTTGCCAAGAAAGCATGGACCAGGCAATCCTTGAGGTTTCTTCCAACCTGGTATTCTATGATTCTATGATTATTAAGTACTTAAAGAGTATTTTCAAAAAGTCAGTTTGAAATCTCTAAATCCCCCAAATCACAGAACTTCAATCTTCAGCATGGCTTCATTAAATTCCAGACAAATAAAGACTGAAGGAGAGAGTTGTCTCCTAGATGCTGCAAGATCTTTCATTCCCCTCATCTTACAGAGACCAGGAACAGTGAAGCTTTGGTGGTGAAATATACTGTTCTTACTTCTTTCCTCTTAGGACCCAAGGCATACTGCAAAGACAATTCCCATTCCAGTTGACTTCCAGATGCAAACAGGCAGGTTTGAACTCCCAGCCTGGAGCAGGCTCAACTCTTTTCTTGTAAGGACAAGTTGGGTGATATAACTGGGAGCTTTCAGAAAAAGGAGGAGGTTTTATTGGTAGTGAGAGATAACTGGCTACAGAAGAGTTACTTCAGAAAAGTGAAAGCAGAATTGAGCTCAAGAACTATTCATTTTAATCAGACTAGTGTTACTTTAACAAAGCATACTGAGTCTTTGCTGGTTTTGTGATATTTAATTAAATTTGGAAGGTTAGATAGAAAAGGTATGTTTTCCAATTAACCTTTACCTCATTAAAATTCCATTCTAAGTTGTAAGCAGTTCTTTAGAGTACATGCTGTTAAGCACTATCTGGCCATTTTATTTCCTATTATACTTGCTACTAATCTGAACCTAAACCAGGATATCTTTATTTTAAATTCTTACCCTGGGAACACATATTGCTCTACATAGATCACCACTGATTTACATCATATTGTATATTTAACAGCTGCAGAATATAATCTGATTGAATGTGATTTTTGCATGATGTAAGGCAGGATTTTTCTTTGTATCTAAACAGAAGTTGCAGCAGGGATTAATATGACTCATAAAGAGCTAGCATTTCAGAATAGAAAGCTTTTGAAGAACAGCCACAAAGCTAAAACACTGGCACTGCTTTTCCTTCACCTGGGAATCTGACCCAGAACCCTATATTTACCTCTGAGTTCTCAGGTATGCTGTGTATGGTGTTTTCCTGAACATCTGTGTTATGTTAAAGTTGTTAAAATTGAAGACAGAATAGGAGTCTGTTTTAATGTAGTTTGAAGCTTTTATGATTTGTGGAGATTTTGCTAATAAGTTGAATTATTTTTTTTTAAGCTATTGGCAGAAGTAATCATGAGAAAAGCAAATGTCATTTAAATGGAATGAAAGAGTTTTAGGTGTCACCAGCATGATTATGAACTCTGAATAACTGTTGTTTTCCCAGCTGCAGTAAATCTGACTAGAATTATGTTTGCTATGATAACAAACAAAGAGAGAAGAACTCAGAGCAAGATACTGAAAAGCTGTTAATGAAGGACAGAAGCCTGTTGAATATAGACCTGGAGGTGGTGCAAAATGTGAAATGCAGGATACTGCTTCAGGCCAATCTCGTGAGATCAGTGGGGCTGGTCTTTCCGAAATGATGGTATATTACCTTCTAAAATAATTTTGTTAATTCAAAGCTTGTTTTGTTTCAGGCCAAATCCTTTGCAGACAGATTTGGAAGGTTAGTACCTTCTTATTTAGACTCAAATCTATACTATACTATAATATTATTATGAGTATTATGCTGGAACAAGGAGTAGCCATTCACAAATATTTGACTGGGCAGAAAGCTAACACAGAAAAGGGAATTAATGGGTTTTGCAGAAGGACAATGTAGCCTTCTTCATCCTAAGTCAGTTATCTTAGCAATCTTCATCCTTCATTTCCTAAAGTCATCTTCCTAGGTTGAGAAGGATAAAATTAATTTGTTTAAATTTACTCATAGTGTGAGCAGGTATAACTCCTATTAATGCTGATGAGAAATGTACTGAACTTACTGGGGATGAAGTTACTTAATTCTCCAAAGCAGATTATATTTCTTTTTCATGGCTGTGATCATTCCCTTCCTCTGCCATAATTATATTCCATGCTATATAGATCTCAGCATTTTATCTTGGAGTTACCCTCCAGAATAATTTCTTAGTAATTTCTTTCCAGAAGGATTTCTGTGATCATGTCAGAAAGTTTCCATTGATTTGGATCATGAGAAAGAAAAAAAAAAAATTTTAATGAAAAATTTTAACAATTCTATATTCTCTTATCCCTGTTAGCATTATTTATCTGGGTTAAAAACTTGAAAAATACTATTTCACATTCATAGCTGACTCTATTATGCTCTCAGTTGAACATCGTACCCAATTTTAACATTTTTGGATAGCATTTCTCAAACAGGAGTTTAACAAGAAAATGTTTTAAACAAAACAGTACTAAAAACACAGGCAATTGGAAAAGATAAACCATACATTTATGTTCACTTGAGCCAAAGGTACTTAAAGTCAACCTACTACTGAGTTTCTTGTAATGCAATAAAAATTTTAGTATTACACATGCCTGATTTTCTTCTTACTGTTTTTACATCTAAGAACCTTTACAGTTTTAATGCGTTTAAACTTATCCAAAAGCCCATAACAACATTTTTTTTTTATTTTATTTTATGCCCCTTGAGACACATAGGCAATCATTAGGCATTTTTTCAGGACCTGGGAATTTATGGAAAATAATACTGTGCACCAACCCTTGTGAGAGACACATAGCTCAGTTTGCAGAGGGCTGGTCGTGGTTCTTGGCACTGGATGACCTCCCGGCACTGGTTCATACTGCAAATTGCATGGGGAGAAAAGAAAAGAGAAAAATCATCCTTGCATTTCTTAAGTTAGTTTTCCTTTAGATTACAGCTTGAAAAGCAGCTTCACATTTAGGTGGAATATCCGGCCTTGAGTTTATTTCCTTGAGTAACTGCACTGCAGACTTGGTGCCTGCACACTGCTGCCCTTTCCTCTGAAAGCCCTTTGGGCTTAAAAAACGCCTTCACTGCAACAATCCAAAGTATCCCAGAAACCTGGCAGCACCCATTAGATCGAAAAGCCCTGCTTGTGAGTCTTTCTTCTGTAGAACTGTAGAGAGGGCAGAGAAGACAGCACATGTTTGGCACAGGAGTTTTTCACAGGAGCTGTTCTCAGCTGCCCCGAAAGCTGCACTGGCAGCAAAGCGGTGTAGCTTCCTCTAGTACCCCAACTGCTCTCTGTATAGAAAACATCACAGAAAAAAAATTCATGCCAGAGAGGGTGAGTGTTTAGCCAGCTTGCTTTTCTTCCTTGATGTTCGGTCTGCAACTTTGGTAACCTCCATGACTGCTACCACACTTTAAAGTATCTGACATTTTTACCTGGAAATGCACCTCAGGGTATCCTGTGGTATGGAAGAAATCAAGCTTCTACTAAAAAAACCCCTGAAAACAGAAAAAAAGACATCAAAACCTATATGGCTAGCCTTCTGAGCTAGGGAAACATGTAAAGATGCCAATTCCATTGGTTAAAAATCCAGTGGACAGATAAACTGAGGCTCAATATGCAATTTTAAGACTCAGTGGTTTTTAAGCCAAGCCAGTAATTTTTTAGGAGTGACTCATCACCTCTGAAAGATCACTCTTGGCAGGTAGTCAAATAACAGGACCATTACAACAGTATGCAAAATAAGGGCATACTGAAGTCTCTTCTGGTAACTGAGGGTATTTTCTTGATGACTGCCTCGGCCTGACCTAGCATCCTGGTCGTTGCTGAAGGACCCAAAAGGACATGAAAAGCCTATAGACAGCCCAGGTTCCTAATAAGCTTTTGTAAAATAAAACTAAGTAAGTAAAGTACGAGTAACAAAATGATGACTCAGGCCCATATTGAGATTCATAAGACTGACCGTAGCACTCCACACAACCCGTGTAATGTGAGGCCCTACAGCAGATCTCTGCATGTGTGGCCCACAGCTGATGGTGGACTGCCTGCCTAACACATCCCAAATGAAAAGGCAGCTCACCTGTCAGCAGAACACATACACCGCCAATATGCAAGATATTTTATAGCTAGGGGTGGCCCTAGCTGTTTGAGAGAAGGTTGCTTCTCTGAAGATGGGGTCACTGGAGTATGCACAAGTATTGTTGCTACTTTCTCTACCCAGTCATCAGGTCAACAAGAAAAGCTGTGATGAGATTTCTGCCTCGTAGATTGTCTTTGCTTGTTTGTTTCCTTTCTACATAAATCCAGCAAGGACTTTTTTGGTTTTGCTTTTCTTTAAATGCTGATACATTTCAATCATATGGAGCCCTGATCCTGCCTCAAGTCACTGGAAGATGCAATAATGTAAATGTAGGTGTTTTTAGCAATATTTCTATTCTCTAAAGACTAAAATATATCTGAAAACCTGCATAATGTACTGTTTTAAATCAGAATTATGCTAGAGGACTCCGATGTTGTCTAAATCTTCTAGAAACCAGAGAATTCTATATTTTCTTATATTTAGTAGTCTAATGGGGTTCCTTGAGTGTTTGAAGTTAAATGGGTCTGGATGATTTCTTAAGTAAACACAGACTTTACTTTGGGATTGAAATTAGGTTTTTGGAAACTATAATATTAGGACTATGGTATTGACACTGACAATTAAGATAAGTGTCATCCTTTGCACAGAAATTTAATGAAAAGAATTGCTATGATGTATTTCAAAATTACAGTGTGATCACTTCATTCTTTATAACTATTACATGGCATATTTTTCCAGAGGTGCTACCTAATTATGTTGTAATTAAATGTGATTCATCAAATAGAACTGAAGACAAAACTGGTAATCAGTGAGTCTTTTCCATTCACAGAATCTCTAAAAAAGGTGTATCTTGTAATTAGTTTACAGATGTTTACTTTAGAACAAGTAAATAAAAATTATAATAATTTTTCTTCTCATCATCTGGTAGAATATTTTAGCATATATTTGCAGTGCATAACAATGGCTTTTATGGATGGGACAACAGCCCACTACCAGAAATTATCAACATAGCCACAATAATAATAACTATTCAGAGGATAAAAAAATGTAGCCTCTTACTAAAGGTAATGAACAAGACCAGGTTTTAAGCCCAGAGGCAATATCAGAAGCTTATTTCTGTTTGTACACACCATGTATAACTGAAACATCAACTATTTTTGTTTGCGTTGATTGAGTTTACTTTCCTGTGTAAAGTTGAGTAAATACTACTGGAAAACCAAATACTGCCATACACATTATATTGTTTAAAAATGCACCTTCCTGGGAATATTTACAGGCTTCAGTTGTCTTTCTAGTAGAAGGGTTTGACCATGCTTCTAATTTCACTGGCTATAATCACTCGACTTTTGGGTAACTGAGAAAAATGGGCTGGTCTGTCCCCTGAGGTGCTCAACTGGAAAAATGTGAATAGACTTAACCTCTGTGTACTATATACAGCAAGCTCTAGTTCCAGCCCATTGTTCTGCTCATGTAGTACAAAAGAAAGAGGGGTTGTCTGTCTCTGCTGTTTTGGGGATGTCCCCAGCGCATGAGAGTCTCATGTACGCACACCTACACGCACAGGGACACAGAGCTGGTAGGCTACGGGTCTGCCTGCCCCTCCTGCTGGGACCACTAAAAGGCACACAGTGGGATATTTGGTCACATATCACAGCTATAGCATGGGGCCTTCTGGCATGTCCTGCTGGCAGAATAACCCTGGGGATTAGAGCATCTGCGGAAATAGCTGCCACGTTTCTTTCCCCTTCACCCTGAACATCAGAGAGTGGTAGCTAGACCCTGCCCCCCTCCTGTCCTCATGCCTGACACCAACTGGGTGCAGCACAACCTCTTCAGAGAAAAGGAAAACTTAACTTCGATCTCTTTTTCTGTTTTGACTGCTGCAAGTATATTTAGCCTAATCATGCTTAAAGCAGGTAATGATGAGCGATCCTATTTATTCATGGAAATTGCTTTCTGCTAGAAAATAAATCTGTTTTCCTTCTTAGTACAGACCCAAGCTCATCCTATTTCCATCACTCACTGTGCTCCCCTATATTTATCCACCCACACAATCTATTTGAAGCTACAGCCATTTGTAGGACTCTTCTTATCTTCCCAGACTTTGCAGACTGTCTGGAGAAACAAAGCAGCTTAAGTAAGCTTTGTTTAGGGTCTCCTTTTTTTCCTATTCATTTGTTTAAAGAACATTTGGCTGAAATCTAACTTTTGCTCTTTTACAGCTGTTTCTGCTCTTTCAGTAGCAACAAATCTTTCATTTTGTGACAAGCTATTTCCAGGACAACCTGTTATGATATGGCAGAAAATTACAGCTTAAGAGAGGAGGAAAGGGAAGGAGCAGATGATATCTCATAACCCCGCAAACAAATCCTGTTGTCATGAAAAGTATGCCTATTAATAGCTATAAAGATGAAGGAAAACAGGTATGATTTACAATTTTAAAAGGGTGGCTGTTAAGCTGAAGATTTTCCTAAGGACTTTGAGCTGCTTTTTGATAGTGATAAGCCACTATCAGTTCTGAAAAATGCCTGGCAATAGGCACTGAAGAAAGAGATACAGCATAGGCAGACAGGGAACACTCTTGAAGCTTAACCACATGCAAATTGCAGATTAACAGATTACAACTGATTTCAGTGCACGTGAAGAATATGGTGTAAAGCCTTCATGTATCTTCAATTTTAATTCCATATTAATCTTGGTGTGAATCGTTCTTAAAAAGAAGACCTCAGAACTGGGAAGATAGACCAAAGAAGGCTCAACTTCTCTGCTAATGAAATCAGTAGAACCATTTACAAAGTTGGGAGTTTTGCTACATCCGCATATTCCACTTAGAGGACATTAAAAAGTATTCCCAAAGATGACTTGCTGTTGTGGTTTAAGCCCAGCCAGTAACAAAGCACCAGGAAGCCGCTCGCTCACCACGCCCCTCCCCCCCCCCCACTCCAGCACCAGTGGGATGAGGAGGAGAAAATATAAAGAAAAGATCATGGGTCGAGACAAGGACAGGGAGGGATCACACACCAGTTGTGGTCATGGGCGAAAGACAGGCTCAACTTGGGGAAAAACCAAAATCAATTTAATTTACTACCAATCAAATCAAAACAAAGATAATAAGAAGTAAAACCCAAATCTTAAAACACCTTCCCCCCACCTTCTTCCTGGGCACGTCACTCCCAGATTCTCTACCTACCACCCCAGCAGCGCAGGGGGACAGGGAATGGGGGTTGGGGTCAGTTCATCACACGTTGCCTCTGCCGCTCCTTCCTCCTCAGGGGCAGGACTCCTCACACTCTTCCCCTGCCCCAGCGTGGGGTCCCTCCCACGGGAGACAGTCCTTCACGAACTGCTCCGGCGTGGGTCCTTTCCGCAGGCTGGAGTCCTTCAAGTCACAGAGTGCTCCAACATGGGCCTTCCCATGGAGTCACGACCATCTTGGGGGGCATCCCCCTGCTCCGGCATGTGCTCCTCTCTCCCCAGGCTGCAGGTGGGCATCTGCTCCCCTGCTCCCCTCCATGGGCTGGGGGACAGCCTGCCGTCTCACCAGGGCTGCGGGGGCATCCCCTCCTGCGGCGCACCTCCTCCCCTCCTTCCTCACTGACCTCGGTGTCTGCAGAAGGGTTCCTCTCACATTCCAATCCCCTACTCACTGCAGGTTCCCCTTCTGAAATCTGTTCTCCCAGAGGCGCTACCACCGTCACTGACGGGCTCGGCCTGGGCCAGAGGCGGGTCCGACTTGGAGCCGGGGAAGCTTCCAGCAGCTTCTCACAGGAGCCGTCCCTGCAGCCCCTCCCCTGCTACCAAAACCCCACCACACAAACCCAAAACGCTTGCCCAGGAGGGTCTAGAAGGGATTACAGGATCTCTGGGAGCTGTGACTGAAGGGGGATGTACTGTGCATCCTGCTGCCCAGGCCATGATGGTCTGAAAGTCTGGTGCACTTGCTTTGTCTAGGACTGGATGGTCATGCCCTTGCCAAGCACCACATAGTCTTTAGTGATGAGTGGTGTGTCCCTGTCCGGATATCTATTTAGGGACAGAAGTCAAAGTAACATGCTGTTGTATTTGCAAGGCATCAGCTTCCTTTATTTTATGATTAACATACATGGAAGACAGTTGATGATTGCTAGGTAAATTATGGGCTGGAGACGTGCGCAGCACCACATGAACCCTCCTTTATAATATTATCTCTGCTGTGGATTCACAGGAATACAGACCCTGAGCCAGAAAGGACTATGATGGTAAATGATCTGTTGTACAATTTTGAAAAAAATTCTTTGCTATTTTTGCCCACTCTGCCCATCTGTGACATGATGCTAATAAGAGGATAAGTTCAACTTGATATTTTTCAAGGAAACTTTTTTAGTATCCCCAAATATGGTGAGACAGATTTCTTTTGTTTCTAGTTGCCGTGCACGTTAAATAATTATTGGGAGGCAGGTACTTGTGATAGTAAGAGTTTAGTCCTTGGCGCCTAATCCAAGTTCATCCTACTTTAAAAATTTGAATACAGTGACTTTGGCAATGGCAAAATTGTTACAGAGACAGGCAAACTGTGTGGACAGACTTGACCTGAATACATGCTTTTTGTGCAACCTTGGCCACACTATTTAACATCCTTTTTTCACCCCATTATTTCAATTTATAAAATGAGTGCAAATATTGTTTCTTTCTTGTACCAGGATGAAAACCGCTTTTGTGTAGTAGTAGAGCACACGGGCTAGATTCTTAGCTCAGGAAAATAAGGGATGTGCCATTGCTGATTTATGCTAGCTGAACATCTATTTCCTGACACAGAATATATTTATCCATAAAACACTTTCTCCATCACTGGTAAATGTATTCAAGGATTTTTCTACTCCAGTTTTGTCTTCCTCTTCAACCATGATATATAACTAATACTGTAAGTCCATTTTTTAGTTTTTAAAAATAATTTTCTGCTAGTTCCAGAAATTCAGAATTTCTGAATTCAGAAACAAACATATTGTCATAAATAATAAAAAAAAGATTAATTTAGGCCAACTGATCATCATTCAGTAGTCAAAGCGAAAGATTCTTATTTATACAGTAGCACTTCACACATGATTGTCAGTAAACTGTTTTTATATTGTATGACTAGAACTATGTCAGTTGTGTGATCACAAATAAAAGAATTGTAATTATTCTTTTATATAAAAGTGAATTCAATAAAAAGATTATCTATATATTCTTTCATAGCAAGAGTAACTAATAAATTACCAACCACAGGAGTCTGTCAGCTGGATACAGGATGCAGCATTTGTTTTTGTAAACAGTTCACTGGTATGTCAACTGCTAGCTTGACATGGAGAAAACTTAACAGTATTTTTCTCAAAAAACTTTATTCCCTTGAATGAAATCCTGGACAAAATATTATGTGGGAGCTGTATTGGTAGGGAAGGAAGATAACCCCCTAAAATGGACTACTCACAGGCATTATTTACAACCAGAAGCTACTCTAGAAGAAAATTTCTGTTGAAAGCTAAAATGATACTGTCATTATTACAATAGCCATTTCCTTCAGTGTATGGAAAGATAGCTTAAAAGACATCTTTTAAAATACTCTTCCTTGATGAAGAAATGAGTGTGTAGGTTAAATAGACTTGCAGGTTCCTCCAATGTTGTAGACAGAAATGGTAAATATATGCAATTATCTTCATATTGCAAGCACAGGTTCAGCATATGTGAGGAGCTAAAGAGTTGAAAAATGATATAGCACTTACATCCATTTGAGAATGACAGGAACGTTAAGAAGGAGACTGATAGGACGCAGTCTTCAGCTGATGTAACCTGACAGAGCTCCATTGAAATAAATGGAGCTATTATGATTCATGCCAACAACGGAGCTGGTCAATAAGTACATTGCTTCGAGACTTGAGCTTTTGTAAGATTACAATACTTGTAAGTGCTGTGGATATTTTATTTTTTCTTCAGACTTCATATATATTTATATCATCTTCTGTGACCCACTTAGCATCTGATAATATAAAAAAATTAGAAAAAAAATCTTAAAGCTTTCTGATCTGTCAGTCCTCGAGTCTTTTTTCAGGCTAAGCTCTTAGCACTCAGACTTCAGTGAGCTTTCAGCCTCATTACAAATACACACTCTGTGTGGAAATGAGCCATTTGCTGTGCATGTAAATGTACACTGAAGCTGGACACTCCTTCTAGTGGGCTAGACTGTATTCACAATTTTGCTTTCATGATCCAGAAGCGAAATAGTGCACTGAAGTCTGCCTAATACCCTATCGCATGCTGACCTGGTAGGTGTGCTTTTAGCAACCTACTGTACATTAAAAGCACTGATTCTCCAAGAAGGTGTCTAAATGTATGTAATTTTTAAGTATTCTTGTGCCTCACTTGGAAGCATCTGAATTTCTTTTGATCTTGTGTCTTCTCTTGTCAACAAAAAGACTGCAAAAATGTATCTGGGGCCAAAAGGTTTCACATAGAACCTTATCAATGACAACTATCAATGACAGGATATAATGGTCCTGTGTGCCAATATCCCAATATTGTCTCAGTCAACCATATTCCAATGAACATTTGACCAGTGTAAGGCTGTGTGGGAACAGATTTAAAATAAAAAGTTTACACGTGTTCCTTACATACTATACAGGCTTCTAAAATTCATGGAGTTGCAAAGAATCAAAGTTGTTGAAATCCTGAGTAACTCAGATCTTGAACACATCGTCATGGATAATGAATACTTCTGATTAGGCTTTTGTGCCTCTGGATGTCACTGTTGTTTTGCAATAATATAACCAACGTTATATGACAAAGCAACAAATGAAAATGGTATAATTGTCACCATCTTATGGCTGTTAAAAAGTGTGAGGCTGAATACACTGGCAATCTAAGAGATACCATTATTTCAGTGTAAGGGATGAACAGCTGAACATGTAAAATAATACTTACTTCAGTTTAAATTTAGGTGAAAAGGAAAAAACCCTATACATTTCTTCCTAGATGAAAATCAACTTCTTTGGTGTCCCAAAATGAATTCCTTTGGAAGGACTTAAAATGGAGCTTTCATTGCCCTGATGTGGCCCCATCAGATTATGTCAAGGATAAATACTGGTTTCTTTGAGTCAGATGCAATGGTGAAATGTGTGAGGAGGAGGTGGGTCAGTGTCAAGGACCAGGCACTACCATTGCTGCTCACGGCTGCTCAGGAGAGGAGTGGAGCTTACTTTTCTCAAGTAAACCTGTTATGCATTTGTTAGAAAATTGGGAGCAAAAAGAAGGAAGGGAAAAGTCATACTTTTCTTCTTTTACAGTCTCTTGCACAGCAAAGAGTTCTACCTTCTGGAGTTACCTATAAAATTAATGGAGATTTAGGGATTAGGGAGGGAATTTTCAGAATCATAAATTGCTGCAGTTGCCTCAGTTATTTACAATAAAAAGGGATGTCTGTCTGCACTGTGTGCAGAAAATCTTCCTTGGAACAAGGAAGATTTGTCAGAAACTTGTATGGCTAGTGGGGTGTGACACACAAATAAATAAGAGAGCGTACAATTTTCTAAATGTCTCTGATCCTTAGTTTTTGTTGACAATTCAATGGATTAGAGTGGCTGCCTTTGGTTGGAAGTATCAAATGCTAAGTAAAGATGGAAATAGAGCATTTCTGTGAAAAAAGAGAACATATTTTATTTTTTAGAATCCTTGAGTTTCATTTGATCTCAATCTGAATAGGAAATTTTGCCTGAAGAAGGTCTAGGACTCAACAAACTGGCATCCTGTGTGTTTGAAGTCAGTAGCCATTGACTTGAGTTTGGATAGGATTTCTTCTTTACAACGGGATCTTATAGGATCCCACTCTCAGAGTCCCACTGACTTCCGTAAGTAATGAATTAAGGTAGTCAAGCTACTTTAGAAGTAGATTAATATGTCTAGGTATGTCCAAAGTGCTCTTTATCCCTCAGCTAGACCAGAGCAAATGTATTAAATAATTCATATGCTGTAAAGAAGATGCTGCTCTTAGACTGTATCTTCCTTTTCCCAGTAGCAGGGTGCTGATGTCACATCATGCTGTGTGGGTGGGTTTTCATTCTTTTGTCTATTTTAAGCCTGCAGACAAATATCTTACACATTTCTTTTATGGTTTCAAACTGCTACCATTACAAGCCTGATTAATAAGGCTTTATGAGCTAATTAATATGCCTTTATCTATATGAGCTTTTATCTTTATGTGCCTGATTGCTACAGTAATTCTATAACATTACAGGAAGCTATTTATTTTCAAATTAGTGATGTCATCACGACTTTTTACCACATGGATAAGTCAAGGTTCTGGCTTGCCGGTACATAGACAATAGCTCAAACTGTTCAGTGCTGGCTGTAAATTACAGGCTGATGAGGGGATGTGATGATCTCTGTTCCTTGACGTGTATGCAGCAGTTCATTCTCCTGAACATAAGTGATGATGGAATTCTCTAACACTGGAAAGAAGAATGAAACAATAAATTTCTAAAGTAGGAATGGCAGGAGGAGCGTTAATGAATGTGCTTACTGGGGAGTGAGTGTCCATGTGCCTGGCCCAGTCCCTAATGGTGCCTGTGGCTGGACCTCCTGGCCACCCAGGGACATCTCTGGTCCTTCCAGTTGCTGTGCCCAAGATCCTCTGCTGGGTGCGTTTTGGGAGGTTACATCACCAGGCTGGTGTGGATCTCCATTTCTGATCTGTTGTTCCCCAAGCCTAGTATATGCACTGACTAACTGGGCAAAACACTGAAAACTCCAAGTGCAAAAGAACGAGACACAGATATTTATATTGCTGAAGTATATGAGGCCTTGACAGCATATGCATTCAAATATATTCAAAGACATTTACAGGGGGAGTTATTTAGAAGTATTTATTTTCTGATATTGAAACCATCCAGCTTCTCAGGCCTGTCTTTCCTTTGAAATGACCGGACCTTGTCAATAACAAGATGCCACTGCAAATATTTAGACTTTAAGAAAATGCATTATTTTGTTGAAAAAATAATCTCTAGTAAAGAAAGTTAAAGTGCAGTGATTTTGGAAGGCTATTGGAAAAACTGGGAAAATGGAATTACAGTCTCCTAAGTTTCAGTCTGAAGTCTTATTTTCTGACAAAGATGTTTTCCATTTAAACATTTTTCTTCCTCTCTCAGTTCAATAGTACAGCCTTGCATGGCTGATTTTTTTTCATGACTTTTTGTTTCATCCACACAAATTTAAAAGACTCTACTGCTTTCCAGGCTGCAGTTCAGGTAGTGATTCTCTGCAAATTTTTAGCTTGTATTGATAACTCAGATAATTTTAAACACAACAATAATATTAATTGGAATGAATAAAGATTACAATTATACTACACATATAAGAAAAACTTTTTTTTACTCTACTGTAGTTTAAAAGTTATGGATAAATAACTTTAAAAAATCATTAAATTTGTTTCACAAGCAGTTTTGATTTGGATTTTTCAAAAGTGCATAGAGTCTGATTTCTTTTAGCGTTAGAAGTAATCAGACTTCCTTCCATTAATGTTAAAATATCATGTTCTAGACTGTTACACAAAGGGATTAAAAACTGTAGTGCATCTAGGGGAAAACATTCACAAAAGAATGGAAATGAATTTATGTGGTATTTGTGTGACTGTCATACATGCTTTCAAAGGATTTCTATTGTAATTCAAGATTAGCTGAGCATAAGTTAATGGACTCTTAAAGTATTACCCAAAGCTTATTATGACAGACTATAGGAGCCTCTTTTTAAAATGTTTTTTAATAATATCAACTACAAGGTCCCTGAAGACATGATATTCCTAGGCTTAGTATTTCTTCATCAAATATTAAAATAGGTCAAGCAATTTTGATTCAGTTCCTTTTCTGCTCATTCTACTGCTGTAGTGTGCATACCAAGTAGAGTGTATTATGTAGATTTACCAACTGTTGAGTTCCCTGCTTTATGTCATTATGTTGTTTATTTTGTAATCTATACTGAGAGTGGAGGAACTACTATTATGTGCTGAGGAAACCTGTTATCTACTAATTCCATAAAGTTAAGGTCATCTTCTGTACCAATGGGAGAATAAATTAATTGATCAGAATTCAATGTTGTAGATGCAGGTAAGCTGTAATAACAAGACTGACATGAGAACAGATGACTCAACAAGGTTCATAGTTTCATGATTAAACTACTAATAGCTTATAGTATGAATAACAGTATAATTCTGTGGATCAAACTGTGTGTTTCCCAGGGAATATTTGTACTTGTCAGTTAGAATCTGGCTCAATTAAGGGCCTCAAATTTTTGTTCTTGGGTCCTAGTAGTCAAAGACAACCCCCAAAATGCAAATCTTCCAGCCTTACTTTCCAGCTGAACAATTTTCCACACCCTATGTTTTGTTTCGGAGCAGGAACAAGTATGTAACATGTTTAAAGCTTAATCCCATCAATCTGATATTAAGTTTTGTACAAAGTTTCACAAATACTAGGCAGGAATCAGACAGAAGAGGGCCATGTAAATACAGTGAACTATCAATTATAAACTTAGTTTTGGTGAAGTATAAAAGAATGTGACCCTTCAGACCTCTTTTATTTAAAAACTGAAAGTACAAAGTAGTACACAGAAATGACACATTTAGAATAGAATTAAAATCTTTTGATGTTTCAAAACTGAAGATGCACACATTTTTTTTACATAATAGCTGGCATGCAAAACAGATTCTTAGAGCATAAATTGCAGTGAAGATATGAAAGTGCATGACTTACAAGCTTACAGTTCATCAATAACATTGTTAAATGAGTTTTCATACCTTTTGTTATACAGTAGTAAAATACTACTATCACTGATTTCATCAAAAGTGAGATCTGACAGCAGAACTGTTGCTGGGCAATACATAAGGTTAAAGAGGCATTTGGCATATTTGGTTTTGATTTTAAGCAATCTAATATTCAGCAACTCAACAACTTAGGAGGCTGACATTTTTTGCCTGAAAAATGTTGCAGGGCTTATATAGAGCAATGTCCTTGATCTAGGAGCAGGATCCAGGAAGGAGTATGTCACATATAGTTTGGAGTCTGCAGACTAAAATTATCCATGAGTATTTGATTTGATTTTGATGCCGGAGACAATCTTTGTTCTGATATCCATGCCAAAGACTGTCAAGTCCCTGTCAAGTAAAAATAAAATCATGTGGTTTAGTGTGCCCCTTTTGACAATACTGGTGTATCATTACCTTGGTTTACCTTTTTTCTGTGTATGCGATTCTGTTTCTAGCAATTTAAAATACTTACCATTATGATTTCAAAGATGCCTTATTGTTAATGATGTATTTCAAGATCAGGTGTTACCTATTCTGATTGAATTTCTCAGGTCATCACTTTGAACAAACCTAGGTTTATTGGTTTTAGTAGCTTGCTGAGGAATAAACTTCATGATTATCCTCTTGTCATTCAAATCAGTCTCAGATTTATTTCCACTCCAAGCACTGCAAAATGCAAGACAAAATAAGACTCATTTTTTGAATGGTGACTGTGAGCAGCAAAATAAAACAGCCATTCCTTAGGAAAGGACTTGATTCAACATCCCTGCAAGTTACTGCAATGCGTCTTTTGGCTTGCAGAATTTTGGATCATGTTTTAAGTGTGCAGACTTCAGGAGCTAACAATTTCTACAACTCCCTGTCTTTTTACTACCTGCCTTGTTACCTCTTGGTTGCAAATTGTAGCTAAGATTGTATATCAAGAGCTTTTGTGAAAGAGTTATAGTTTCTCATGTATGTAAAGTATTTTTCAGATTTCTAGTGGCTCTAAAATAATTAATGATTGTAAGATAGAAAAGTGAATAACCTGAATGTTAATAACTGCAACTTCATTTTTTAATCAAATTTTAAATATTAGAAATTTGCAAAACTACTTATGCAAATGAAATTGCCCTGTCTCACTGGCTATAATAATCCTGCTCAATTATGGTACTGCTAAGACATACAGATTTATCAAGTTTAAATAAATGTGCGTAATTCTTCAAAGGCTTTGTGTAATTGCTTCTAGATTTGCCATCAGCTGTACTTGTCTTTGTGATTGTATCTGTACTTGGTACATTTTCATGTTGTAATTGTATGGTAATTGTTTGTGATTGTATCTATGAGGTTTTTATGCATTAATTTTGAATGGCAATTGCCTGATTGTACCTTTGCTGGAAATTTTAATACTACTTTTTCCTGGAATATACTTGCTAACAAGCAATTCACATAGACCAATATATACTACATTGAAAATTATATAAATAAAATGGGAGGGCATTTCCACAAAGATAACATATTGTGAATTATAAAAGTGAGTACTTTAGGTTTTTTTTGATGGTCAGAATAATCTGCACATAAAAAATGCTTCGACATGAGGTTTACATTGTGACTAAACTCAAAGAAAGGATGCTGTGAATATGATAGCATTTTATATCACATTTATTCTTCATTAATTAGTTCTGTATCTGTAGCTCACTGTATTAATAGGCTCATAACTGGCATATGCGAGGCTGAGCCTTCTTGCCAAGACTCAGCAGAAGCAGGTAGACTAGGAGAGGGAAGACTTGCAAGGCTTGTGAGAGTATTACCTTTTCCTTTTTCTTATTAGAAAGGTTCTACATATGCATATTATGCAGTCTCACTGCTCAATAGAAAAGTGGAGTACCTACATAGCAAACTACTGATTAGCAGAACAGTTAGGACTCCACACCAGACTGATCAGACTGGCCCAAGTCACATCTTCCTATCATCCTGAGCTCTTTCTGGTACCAGCAGTTTCCCTATATCTGTAGATAGACATCAGTTTTCTCTGTAACAAGATTTTGTTGCAAATTCTGCTTTTGTTAGCAAAAATGGTACAGCCTAAGTGTAGCCTTTAGGTATTTCTGGTGAGGATTTGGTACATCTCCCAGAAAATGGGAGTGATCAGTTTATGAGGAAAGGACTGAAAACTTGTGGTCCACAGAGTTTCTCTCTAAACTATCGGGTTTATCCTGGAAAGCTGTCCTGCTCCTCCTCTTTGGGAGGGATTAGGAATGTCTTTTGTGTTTGGATATATTGCTTAGGGAAAATATATTGCATAGATTTTTGTGTCAATGCACTGATGTTGACTTTTTGGTTTCAGACTATCTAGCTGCAGTGATCCACAAGAATCTGGGCAAGGATCTGACCATTTTGTAAAGGGACCAGAGACATATCCCCATGACGGGATTGTAAGAAAGTTGGGGCTGTGTCATAAGGCTCTGGACACCTGTGGCTTGCTCTGGGGGAGCTGGGTGGAGGGGAAGGAGTGATTAGGTGGGTTAGTGGGTCCCCTTGCCATTGTCTCTCGAAATCCTCCCATTCCCTCAGCAGCCTCAGCAGCAACGGCCTGTGCAGGAAGGAGGTGTTGATCCCAGCACTGCCATAGTCATAAATGACTCTTGTATCCTCCAACACTGTCATGGCAAGATGCCTGTCTTCACTGTCAGTCTTCCAGTCCACATAATTGCTTACATTGCCTGGACATAACATCTGCACAGGCTACAGTAAATAAAAAGTTTTCATTCTGGGGCTGATGAAAAAAAAGGACTGTAAGCAATACTGAGAAAATGTTTTTTTTAATGGATTTTTATTTTTGGAAGTCAAGCGAGAAATTTATCCCCATAAAAAATGATTCTTGTTGAACCAAAAAGAATATTTTGGAAACATGACAAAAAGTTTAAAAATCCTACAACAGTTCTACAATTATTTTAGATTAAACTCAGGTGCTTTGCTTGAAATTACTTTATCATATTCAGTTATTATATTTTCAGATTTTAAACCCCTTTACATGAACATTTTTCTTTAGCTTAAGTAAATTGTGTAATAACTAATTCTAGTTCCAAATGAAGAATTGAAAACTGTCAACACCGTAAAATACTGCTAGGCATATTTCTGAAACAAACTGTTTTCTTTCAGAGATGACGGAATGGAAATGTTTTGACACTTTTGACCTCTCTCCCACATTTTATATTCCCAAACATTGGCTATACTTGTTTAACAGTTAAAATAGTTTTGGTATTCCTGAAACTCTATTTTGTGGAGCCCTGGCTATGAACTGGAAAACAAAAATTGCCCAGATCTATCCAAGATCTTTTCATTCACTGGATATCTGTAATTTACTGTATTCAGTCAACATCATAATTTTTCTTGTAAGGTATTAAAACCATGTAGAGCACAGTGATAACAGCCATAAATCATGGAGACAGTGCCCAAATGAAGAGTGCTTAACTTAATCATCCAGTACTGACCAGAGTAAATGTCACTAGCTGATAGAAGAAAAGATGCGTCTTATTTCCTCCATCATTAGCAAGTATAAGAGAAATGAAGTTTTCTCATTGTGAAATTTCTGGACCATTTTCTTGAGTTTTTTGATAACTTTGCATTGTTATGCAGTTGTAAAATAAATCATGGGTAAACTATCCTTTAGCTTTTGTAAGTTCACAGATGCTAAGCTCAGAAAATATCACTGCAATAACCCAGATTGCATCTGAACAGAAGAACCTATTCTTTGAGCTATGACTTCAGCATGTCTTTGAGAAAGATTCTCAATCTTTATTTAATGACTTCAAGTGATGAGGAATCTACCACAGCCCTTGGTAAATTATGCCAATTAATTGAGGTTATTTACCCTCAGCTAAAAATGAGCACCTTATTTCTTCCTTGAATTTGCTTAGCCTCATCTCCATTTGGCCAAGTTATTCCTTCATTTGTTAGATGAAAGATCCCTGTGTGGTATTATACCTCTTCTTCCTGTGTAGTCTGTTTTTTTAAATACTGTTTATTGAAAAATACGAATTCTAGAATAATCAGAACCTGTTGAGTCTGCATCGGTTTTAAAGTTGACATCCCTGAACACCAGGTGACCCGTGGCCTTTCAGAAAAAGGTGATTCCTAGCCTTCTCTGACAAAGCTCTTCTTTATACAACGATTTATATTATTAGACCTTCCCTGTACTCAGATTTAGTTCCAAAGAGTTCGATCATAAGCCTTAGGTGGTAAAAATGTGAAACTCCATATTGGATTGTGACAAAAAGTTTGTTATTTCTTTGAAGAAATAGCTTTTTGTAGCAGTTCAACAATAGGATTTGTACTCCAAAGTGATTATCAGCTAGAACAGTTAGTGAGTATGCACTTAGTAATGACAGAGGACAGAGGTACTCGTGAATGCTGTATATCTACATATCTACCAATTTGTAAACCCCTCTTTGTAAAACCAAGCAAGCAAGCATACAACTACTAGACACTCCATGAAATCAAAATGAATTTTGAAAAATTATTTTGTTTGTTTGTCTTTGCTTACATGTATTTTCTGCTATGCTATTAGCATTTTGCTAACATATTTCACTGGTAAATGATAGACATTTTCACCTGCTTACCACTTTTTTTTGGATAGAAGTATTTTTAATGGAAAGAAACCAGCAAAATTCATATTTACAGAGAACATTCTTCTTTAAATATCTAATTTTCTTTTTATATTTGAGCATTGCCTTCCACTTCTATTAAATCTTATGAACACAGTGACGCAGAAAAGACTTAGGTGCTGGATCTGTTCTTCACGTGAAGACTTAACATAAGTACTTAATGTTGGAGACAATTAGTTTGATTTGACTGTACTCAATTAAGTAGGCATTACCCAATTAAGAAATTCATGTTCATGAAATAAGATTCAGATAATCGCAAGTACCTTGTTTGTAGCCATTATGTGATATATCAATACTGTGTGATAAAGAGCTTTAATGATTTACAACTTTTCACTTCAATTTCTTCTGCCAAAGAAAAACTGCTTGAGAAAGACTGGTAACTCTATTATGACTCAGTAGCTTTGGGGTTTTTCACATTTTTTCTGCTCGTTCCTCTGTGCAATTTCTCATGGGCACTCTAATGATATAATCCTTTACAAGGTAATCGGGTTCTATTGTCATTTTTTTCAAGGCAGAAACACAGCTTAAAAGCAGAGCCAGGGCCAGCCGCAGTGGATGGGCAGGCATTTTCCTGGGTCCCATCCAGTGGCAGGGACTTTGGTGTGGGAAGGACACCAGCCACCCCTCTGCTCCTGTTAACTGTTCCCAGGGGAGCCTTGCTATAAGCCTATTCCATCTAGGTAAATTTAGTAGTAAACATTCTGAATGATTTTTGTTGCCAGAGCATCTTGAGGCTCTTGATACAGCCCTGGAGCCAGTAAGAGTTTTCAAGACCATATATAATCATGGCCTGGCTGCACAGAATGACAAATTCTAGGCTCATTCCATAAATTCTGGTGTATAAAATATAATTTTGCCCAAGCACTCACATATGGGAGTGCAAAAGCTAGTTTATTTGCAGCAGCACTAATTTTAGAATTAGCTTTTTTGTTTGCATATTTAGGAACAGGTTTTCCTCATTTTCGTGACTGGCAGAACTAGAAAAAAGAAGTAGATTTTGAAAAACTCTCCAAAATCAACACTCTAAAATAAGTTTCAGGCTGTGCTGGTTTTGGCTGGGATAGAGTAAATTTTCTTCACAGTAGCTGGTATGGGGCTATGTTTTGGATTTGTGCTGAAAACAGTGTTGATAACACAGGGGTGTTTTCGTTACTGCTGAGCAGCCCTTACCCAGAGCCAAGGCCTTTTCTGCTTCTCACCCCACCCCACCAGCGAGGAAGCTGGGGGGGCACAAGGAGTTGGGGGGGACACAGCTGGGACAGCTGACCCCAGCTGACCAAAGGCATATTGCAGACCATATGACGTTGTGCTTGGCATATAGAGCAGGGGAAAGAAGGAAGGGGGGATGTTCGGAGTGATAGTGTTTGTCTTCCCCAGTCACCATTACACGTGACGGAGCCCTGCTTTCCTGGAGACGGCCGAACACTTGCCTGCCCATGGGAAGTGGTGAGTGAATTCCTTGTTTTGCTTTGCTTATGTGTGTTGCTTTTGCTTTACCTATAAAACTGTCTTTATCTCAACCCATGAGTTTTTTCACTTTTAATCTTCCGATTCTCTCCCCCACCCCACTGCGAGGGAGGTGAGTGAGCTACTGCATGGTGCTTTGTTGCCGGCTAGGTTAAACCCTGACACAGGCTTATGGCCTTTATTTAACTTTTTTTTTTCCCCCAAATAAATATATTTTATTTGGTTTTTTTTTTAGTTTATTAACTTTGAGAAATTATGGACTGCCTTTTCTGTTTCATTATTCAAGGTCAGTGGTAGGGAATTCTCATTTTTTTTTTTTTTTAATAGATTACAACATTTAGATGTTTGATTTTTGATGTTTCTCTTACATATCTTGATTTCAGGCATGTGAAGTTGAATAAACCTGCTACACTCAGCACATTTTCTTAGTTGGTTGATGCCACTTCATTCCCGTAATGTGATGAAGGATTCTCCTTCCCCTTAGAGACTATTCATTCAGTTCTGACATTGTTTGCATTTTTTGAAATAACGATTGACTATTCATTTTTTACAGCTAGTTTTTTTTCTGTTCCTCCACTTTTTTCCCCCAAACTGTCTAACAGTAGATGACAAAGATGGAGGCAGGCAAATATCAGAAGATGTCACCAGCCCCAGCACAAGTTAGATCTACTCAAGCAGTGGCCAGAATTCAGCAATAAAACAGCAAAAAAAGGATTTCACTGCAGCCCATTTATGTTAGCAAATGCTGTACGAGTGAACCATGAATAGGTGAGCAGGCAAGACCAGATGCACTATTAAATGGATAAGGTGGGCCAGTTGACTATGATTGTGAGTCATTGCAATTCATTTAATTGAATCTGTTCTTTTGGCAGTGATCCCAATAAGCAGACATTTAATTGTCCAGAATGTCTGTGGTAGATAAACTATTTCAGACTAAATATAATCTACTTCTAAACTATTCTGTGGTTCCCTTAAGCATAAACCATCCTTACGCTTTTTTAAAAGGTGTGAATAACTTGAAAGCACTGATTTTACTGCTTTTCTGCAACCTGTGGAGTGCTCTAGGGTTGCCTGAGAGTGAGCAAGAACAGTAAGACAACATGTAAGGAAAGCTGTGCCACCTTGCCAGGGAAAACTTCACTACTTAGTTTAAATAATAAGACAGGCTCTTCTACAGTAAGTCTTGTCTGAATAGAAATGTCTCAAAAGACTTAATCAAAGATGTCAGGATTTATAGTTCTCCACAGTTTAGAATTTCCTCAAACCACTGGATCTTGTGAGGCTTAGCATCATGATGAATTGGAAAGATACGGACTTCCTACATTTCACAGATGCCTAGAGTCCAGTAAAAAGGGAAGAATTAAACATTCATGGCTAAGAGACTTGAAAGAGAGAAAGGAATGCACAGTTTAAACCTGTGCTTTCTGAATTGTTAATACATTTAACACTGAAGAAGTTAAAAACCACCAACAGCTCAAAACACCTCAAGCCAGGAACTGTTTCTGGAGTCTCATGCAGACTCCATGAGATCATTAACTGGTGTCTGTGTGGGGGCCGTGTCCCTTCCCTGATGCTTGTAGCCATGTCATTGGGCTGTGGGAGCTGTAAGGGGTCAAATGGGACTCAGAAGAATAAGCACAAGGAGGGAGACATCAGTGGAGCATGGAGGTTTGTGTGCTGTTGTGCTGCCTTCCAGGAAAAGAAGATTCTGAGTTTTGGTGCTTATTTTCAGGATTGTATCTGTGTTTTATATTCAGCTAGCATTACCTGCAGACCAGAAAGCCTTCTACAGAAGCAATCTGCATCTGTCCTCCCTGAGCAAGATGGACTAATTACTTGCTACCCCTACATGCTAATTGCTCGGGTTACCTAGCCTGTTGTCTAGCAAAATATACTTCATTACAGGTTTTGAACATTGTGTGGCTGAGGAAGGAACAAAATCAGTGTCTCCATTCATGTAAGACATCTCTAATCGCCTGACTGCTATGCGAAAGACACGTGAGGCTTTTTAAAAAATTATTAAAAATTATAATAGTTTTACTTCCTTTCAGATCACTAAACCCACCAGCATTTTTTTGCTTGAATGAGCAGATAACGAGGTTTGTATTTTCCACGTGAACTGGTTTTGAAGCTTTTAGCCCTCCTTTACCTAATTGAAAGAATCCTGAAAATGAACCGACACACCACACACAGCACAAAGTAGCTGGTGTCCACTGGTTTGGAGGCCTGGGACTCCACAGAAATTGGTACCATGAGAAGTAAAATTCACTCTTTTTCAGGAGATCAACAAAAGGACTTCTCAAGGTCTGTTACGTACAGATGCCCAAGCCTCCTGCTGTGGTCTGCATTCATAGATCTCAATGTGCTCCTTGGAAAGTGGGCAATTTTAACCTTAGGGAAACAGCTTCTCCTTTAAACTTCACAGCTGGCTGTGCTAAGAAGCCCATGTTCAAAGCAAAAATAAGCATCAGCTTGAAGAGTGTATATGTGGCTGGTAACAAAAAAAAAGGAAGAAAAATAGGTTAACAGCTAAGCCAAGCTGAGACGTGGCATTTGTTTGTTGACTGCTGACAATCTTTGTACAGACAGAACTTCACCAAGTAGTAAACCCTTCCAAGGAAACTGTGTTCTAAATATCAGTGTTTGCTTGCAATTGTTTGTACACATTTACTGAGACTAACACAGAATTTGGCCACTTTAAGTGGCATCAGTAAATTATATATCATAGAATCATATATGCTTATTGACCCTTGATTACTTTATACAAATTGGTTTAATAAGTACCAATTATATCCCTAAATGGTTTTCTGAATGTTAGTGTATCAGCTACATTCCTCATTTTCGTATGTATTTTGTAGTTAGAAAATGAAGCAGTAAGATTTCTCTTTCATACCTATTAGTCATCATTATATTCTCCAGTAAAATGGTATTTCAGATGTAATTATATTTGCAAACATATTTAGGCTGAAGTTATCAACATTCGTGCTGAATGTTAACCCATTATACTAGTCTAGGTAGAAGCACAAGGAGAAAAAACATGAAGGAGAAAACCTGTCGGATGAAGTTATGAACAGAACATTTTTTATACATTTTTTTATATATAGCATTGGCTGACTGATTAACAGAAGTATAAAGGCTTTGTAATGACCTTAGCTATTGATACAGCCTAATTCAACTCTGGAGCCATTTAGTAATGCATCAGATTAGTGGTTCCTCAGAATAGAATTGGTCCCAATGGTATTACCATAGATGTTTGGTTGACTTTGTGTGCTGAAGACTTTTCTGCTGAAGAATTATATTTTGCTGAAACTAAAAGTCTTGCAGGAATATGTCAAATCCAATGAAAATACAGATGGTTTCAACAAGAAATGTAAGAACAAATAGTTTGGTTTTGAACTGACATTTGGAAATGAAATGACAATCTTCATTTATTTTCACACGGAGCTTTGCTTCATTTTAGATAAAAATAAAGCAAAACAAAACCAATATTTTGTGTCAAAATGTTGATATGAAATGACAAGGATCAAATCTAGACTTCTCATGCCCATCTTCTGTTTAACTTCAAGTACTAAAATGCCCAATGCCCCCCTTGACTGTTTCGGAAAACACTATACATGTTTAACATCCACAAACAGCTGGAAAGGAACAGCATTTTGCTTGTGCAAGTATTAAAAACATATATATATATGGAAACAATATGTACCTATCCTGCATATGATGAGGCAGATGAGGCTAGCTGTAAGTGAACTTGTTTGCACTCCCACAGGAGTCTAGCTGCAGTAGAATTGAACACCATGTGAATTAATTTATCCCACTTTCAGGCTGCTTGGCAGCTTTTGGCACTCACGCTCGTGTATTTATGGCTGGCCTGAGGATGTACACGCTGCATGACAGTATGCAGCACAGGCATATATCCTTATTCAGTGTTTAAGCACGGGAGTAGTTGTTACTTGGAGATGTCAGCTGGTTATCTCTTAGAGAAGCTGTCATGGGGATTGCATGCTGTGGAATTTACATTACCATGTTAAAATACTATGTGATTTCTTTAGATTAAAGGACATTGTCAGGTTAAATCAACATCACATTTCGAATTTTATGTCTTCCCTCTATTCTTAATGTGTTTTGAATTGAAAAATTTGAATTTGTTTTCCATTTGACTTACTCTCTGCTACCACACTTTGCTTTTATGCTAAGCTCTGGTCCTTTGCCTGTAAAAATGTGATTTCTCTTTGCTTTTAAATGACTGTGTTTTAAATTTCTGATAAACAGTTAACATAAAAACACATGCTAAGTGTTTGACAGTAAGAATGTAATTTCACTTAAAAATCCTCACTTCAGAAAGTTCCACTGCATTTTCTTTTTTCAAAGAAAATGTGACATTCCAACTCAGTGTAACTGTAGAGTCTTGCAGTCTATTGTTATTATTAATTTTTTGTATGGTGAGAGCATCTGAGCTATCAGTCAGAACTGAGACCCCCATCATGCTAGATGCAAGGACTTTGATAGACTTATTTCCAGCCCATGAAGAATGCATTAAATGAGTTATGAACTAAACACCAGGTACATACTAAAGGGAGTGATTATTCAGACAAACTACTTATGCCCGTAAGTGATAGCAAACTGAAGAGAGGAAAAAGTAACCTTCCTTATGTACCTGCACACTTTCAGAACATGATATGATACTAGGAGCAAATTTATATTTTGAGGTTCTATTACGTGAGCTGGGGATCTCATAGAGTACGTATATATAAAACACAGTGCCATGCAAAGGGATCTGAGAGAGAGTTTAATGTGCTGTAATATCTCCTTGCACCATGTAACGTGGTTCTAGAGGTGATATAGTCAGATTAGCATTGCACCATGGCCAGGTTGATTAGCTGTGCTAGTGCAAAGCTCTTTGAGTCAGCTTGGATAGATCTACATGGAGCTGCATTGCAGAGTAGACCTAATTTGGGTAGCTGTAGTATTTAGTAACGAATTTAAGAAAATATTAATAAGGAAAAATTCCGTGCTGTATCTGCAGCAGAATGGAGTCTTTAAACTGCTTTATGCCCCTTCTGTGTTGAATAACTCCAACATTTGGAGCTGTAACTAAGTTGAAATGCAATGACAACTGAGTATAAATACCATCTCCTTTTCCCTTTTAAAGAAACCATGGTATTTCTTGGGTCTGTGATAACTTAAAAGTCATTGCTTGTCATAATACTTCTTACACTACTTAGAAGTCCTCTCCTGCTTTTTGTTTTGCTTTGGTCTTTGAAGTTGCTAAAGCATGCATCAGTGGAGGAATAATCTCTTCTCCATTGTTTCCAAAAAGATGGTGTAACTGCAAATTACTGAACTGGAGGGGAGAAAAATCGATATCCTCAAAGAAAAAAAAACATGCAACAAAGTCTAAAATTAAAATGTACTGAAGCAGATTTGATATAGTACATAGCAAGCTTGAGCTAAATGGACTGTTGCCAAAACTGAGTATTACTTTCTTTAGGACAAGGAGAATCTATTTTGAATTCTATGATCAAGCTGGCAAAAGCATAACTCATCATAATGTTAAAAATAATAACAAGCTTAGTGCAAGACAGCAGTGCAGCAACTGGTGATGCCTCCTAACAGGTTCTTATCAGAGAGATGGTCTGTTTGGTAAACTGGGCATTGAGTAAGTAAGTACTTGCAAAACCTAAGGTCTGTGATGAATCCTGCTACTCATTGTCTTCGTGATCTTGAGTGCGTCACTCCTTGGCTGCTCTTTCTACCTGTTTTCAAGTCTTAGTTATGTAGGTAGTAAACTCATTGGAACAGTGCCTATCTCTTATTTGCCAGCACGCTAAGCAAGACCCTTGGTTTGTCCTCCATCTCTGTCAATCCAGATTTCAAAATCCCAACCTTATTTGCTCCTCTTCAAACCTGTTTGTGCCTTCCCAACTCTTCGGGATCCTGTCTGTTCCTCCCATCCACTCTCCCCTGCTTCAGGAGCTGCAGGGATCTTGGAGCCAGCAATATCAGGACCATGTTTCTGATCTCCTGGGAAACTATGGTGCTGGACTAGTCCGTCTTGTGTCATTGTCGATGTACTTTGGTGTTTCAAGCACACACTTTGATGACTCTCTTGAATACATATTTGTTTCCAGAGCTGAATAAGTCAGAGCCTTTCTCAGTCACATAAATCAACAAAAAATCAATGAAAGGAAAGTCTGTAAAGAGAACACTCAGGTCTGGCCAGGCTGCTTCTAGTTTTCCCAAAGTGAATATTTTGTGCCTTAACTGTAAAGCTGAACTGATTTATGACAGCTTTGAAACAAAGACAACCAATTTCCAAGGAAGTTTGTAATTAAGCAATGTTTAATGAAGTGTGGGGCTTTCAATTTTTTTTTTAAATTCAGTAAGATTCTAACGTTTCTGTTGCATCACACTTACAGAAAAGCTAACCAGTTCTGCTACATTCTGTAGGGTTTTTCCATGAAGGAAAGAGTAAATTTCCCTTTCTGACTAAACACCATCTGAAAAAAGATGGTTTGTAAGAAATTCCTGGATTTCCAGTTAAGAAAAAATAATCAATCTAATAATAAACTTCTGTCAAAGGACTTCATTACCTAAGCTTTTGTTTTCCAATTAATGTCAATAAAATATTCTTTAAAAAACAACAGATATTAGCTCTGCCTTTGAAGAATATTTTTTTTAGAAAGAAATTGGGGATTTAATAACTTTTTACATGAGGTCTGTCATATCCCTACCATATCCCATATCTTCCCCAACATTCTGTTTAAGCAGAATATAAACTAAGGGGTTTTGTTTGTTCATTTGTTTGAGAAAAAAGGTCATTTTCTGGTGGGATTCATGGTAGATTAATGGTAAGAGTCAGAGAAGAGAAAAAGAAATTTTTTATATGAAACCTCTTAATAAGTGCTGGTACTAGAGACCTTATTCTAGAGGATTTATATTAATGGAATGTCATATGCAGTAAGGAATAAAACACATACTTAATGTGGGTAGAAGCACTGAAATAAAATAGAAGGAGGATTAGACCAAGCTTGCAATTTTTTTTTTCTGACAATAGCTAATTTTGCAAAGTACTTGAGAAAAACAAGATTGGATCATAAGGATTTAGAGTAGCTACAGTTAAATGTTTGCAAATAAACCTTTTCAGTTTCAGTAACTTTTAAAGGATTAATTTATATTTAATTGATATATGTATACATATGCATAAATGTACAGATGCATGCATGATTACGAACTGTAAATATAGCCAAGAGAAAATAATAGGCCTGTTTACTTAAAAGATATAAATTAAATTCCTTTGAAAAAAGACCCAAAATCTGATTTTTTGCTTTTAAAAAACATCTCCTAAAATAATTTGGTTAAGTGGGTTTATTTTCCCCAAGAAAATGTAGCCAAGTATTTCTCAGTGAAGCTAAGTGAGAGGCAAAAAAAGCTTTAGCTAATAATGTCACCCACTGCAGAGAGATCTTGAATTCTAGATGTGGTTTTAAAACTAAGGTCCAGAAGCTGATTAAGGACCAAAATGCCTGACTGAGTTTCTGATTAACATTTTGGACATGGAATGAAATATTCAGTCTCTGCATAATTACAAAATATAGGCATTAGAGAAGAAAAATGCCTTTGAGTGATCTATTCTATCTCTTTGTGAGAGCAAGATTTTATTTTTAACCTAGCATTTACAAGGGTTTTTCTAAATCTAATTTTGAGGGTTCCCTTTAGTAGGATGCAAACTGCTTCTCTTGGAAAAATATTCCATGGCCTAAAAGTTCTCTCTGGAAAATTTTGCTGATTCATTGACATCCACAAATCTCTCTCTCTCTTTCTCTTTCTCTCAAGTGCACTCTCTTTGCACTTTTGTTTACCTTTACGTTCATATTCAAATTTTAAGGTAAGAGTGAAAAAAGAAAAGAGCTAAAAACCGTACAGAGTTTAAAAAGATTTTAAAAGCCCAAATGAATACAAATAAAAACAAATGCATTCAAATGTTTTTTGAACTTTTGACTCATAGAAAGGGACACCATTTTACATTGGAAGTGTAGTAATTTCATATATCTTTAGTGAAAGACCATATTTATTTATGTATTCATTCATTCATTCATTTATTTGAAGAAGCAAAGTTCCTAGTTTGGTATAGGGTCAAAATTATACATTCAAATCAAATCAGTGATCAAATTTAAATTATCACTTATCTAAACTCTTGTGAAAATTGTGTCCAATTGTGAAATTTTCACCTGCTCTGAAATCTCTTCTTAATATTCTGCTAATCAACTTCCTGATGCTACTCTTGAATAGAAATGTGTCAAGGAACTACTTCTACCACAGTAAGTACATTGTTTTTTTTTAAATATGCAGTTTTACTCTTTTGTTTATGTAAAGAAAAATGTGAATTCTAGCTTGAGTAATTACATCTGGCCTATCTTTATTTCCCTTGGATTTTACTAGGTACATTATTCTCTCCTGATTGCCTTAACTTAATGTACGAGGCCACACAATGTAAAAAGAACCCAAACATACATCCACAGAAGCAGCATATTTTTTAATACATATATACATTATATTGCATTTTATTTTTTGGTTTTATAACATTGCACCCATGATCAAATTGGCTTGTATATTTAGGTATAATAATCAATATATATATACTATCCGTGCATGCTTTTCTATTTTTATTCTGGTCTGTCACAAAGGTTTCAGAGACCTTTTTTACCATGTGCCATCATTACTGGTTTTGTTCTTCCATGCTTTCCACTTTTCCCATTGTCCCCTCTGTCCTCATTAAGTTTGCTTTGCTTGGAAATTCAATACAAAGTACACTATGAAAACTTCATATCATGCTATGTTTGCAATTTGATGTCAAAGAGCATTAGACCTGCTCTTTGTGTCACAGAGCAGGTGTTACAAATCTTGTTATGGGGCTCCTGGTATGCGGACTCCCAGCTATGTCCTCAGACATATAGTTTTGCTGCTTATTTTTGAGCTGCCAACTTCAAGATTTTCTTCTCAAAAATCTTCTCAAAAGGAAATCTGAAGGTATAAAGATTAACTGTTTTCACTGTGTTCTTTTGGCAGAGGGATTTCATAAAGTCTGACACTTAGCTATATTTAGTTTTTAATTTTCTGTATGCTGTTATGTAAATTTGTTGAGAAAGACCAGGTAAAAGTGAGATACTTTGAGTGCGCCTTGAGGATGCAAGTTGCCATCCAGTATTTCTCCTTCTTTCCAGCAGTGCCAGTGTTGTCTGAGAACATGATGTAAAAAACAGCTCAAAATACAAATGGGTTGGTGCATTTAATGTGTACTTATCAAAAATCTCATTTGAATTGTTTAGTGTTTAGGAAAGCTGACATACAATAAATATGCAAACTTTTTAATGCTTCTCAGAAAGCATTTATTGATTTTGTAGGACAATGAACATGTTAATCAGACATGGGACTGTTGACAGAACTATAAAATTGACTGCCATGTAGACATGTTCCACACTCAGTGGAACATACTCACACCATACTCAGTGGTGTTGATACCAATGTAGTATTCCTCCCGGCAAAAGTGAGCTTGAAAGTTATGTTTTATGTAGACATAATCACAGAAGCTCCTGTTTCCCTATGCTCTACCTGGAAGTCATACAGACGTTAACTGACAGAAGGGAATTCTGCAACATTAAACATGAGAGACTCCTTCAAGAGAAAATAGACAAAAACCAGTAAGCTCTGTTTCAGCTCCACGCATGAGTGCAGTCACTTGAAGGCAGCATCTGCTCAGTGACTTATCAGTGACTAAAATGACACTTCCATTTTCTAATAATTAATGTCATTTCTGTAGGCTCCAGTATAAACTCATCAAAAGAACAGCTCCATCCTAAGCAGGTGATTGTCATCCATATTAACTGGGGAATTTTGACTGATATGAGATTTTCTAAAGCTTAAATGAGTGATGTCAAAACATCCAATCTAAGGGAAACAAATGCATATCATCACACTATAGGTTTGCTAAGTTAATCGCTCTAGAGAAAACTTATATCAACTCCGGATGCTTATCTGCTTCTTGCTTGTATGGGGAAGAGTGATGATATTTTGGAAGCAAGGGCAATTTTGTCTAAATCATGGAGGGTATTTTTGGATTATAGTCTTTATTTTCCTAACAGTAATGACAGTAAGTTTCCCTCATTCTCCTCATTGAGGAGTAAATGAATATAACAATCCAAATGATACTCAAACTCTTATCTTTCTTTGTTCCTTTCAGAATAATCTTTTTTAAAAATTGAAATATAAGACCTCCTAAACTGAGCTAATAGACATTTTCCTAATAGATTATTTCATTTCTTGAAGCACTTCGATTTCATCCAGGAAAAGAATGTATGTTGCAAAATGTAATAGTCAAAATGTTTCCTATTCCAGTTTCAGCACTAAGGAACAGGTAGCCTGCTTCTGCTATGACCAAATCTGCTTTCTAAACAACAATGAAAAGCCATTTGCACAAGTAACGTCATTACTAGTATTAGCCAGAACCTAGATGTATTAAACTTCAGCTTTGCTGTGAGTACTTACTATTTGTTACAGAATTCTGGAGATTGGACAAAAGCATTTGTCTGAAAACAGGGGTTGAAATAGTTCATTCTTATAGACTAAAGAGCTTTTATTTTTCAGTAAGTATGTTTTGTGTTGCTGTTTGTTTTGATTGGGTATGACAATGTGCAAAATAGTAAGGGGATCAAAACTGCTACGTGCCTTTCTAATATCTAAACGCATATAAATATTTTGACACGAGGAGTGGAGATTTTAAAATGCTAAGCACTACAGCAAAATGGATTAGCCTTTAGTAAGGGGAGCTTCAAATTGCAAGTGCCAGGGGGTTAATGGAAAGCAGTGTGTCATATTTCCTGATTTACCCTTTCACTATCTTGTCCAAAACACCTGGGTAATGTGTTACTCATAAATTATAATTCAATAAGCATACTTTGAGTTTCAACCCTTATTCTTTTCAAAAGTTTCAAATAAACTGTACAGAAATGCTGGCTATGTGGAAAAGTACTCTGCTTTGGTTAGTGTTATAGAAATACCCTATGGGCAGAATGAACATAAAGTACAATAGATCAGCCTTTTTGATAACTTCAGAGTACTTGAAGATCTAGACATACTCTAACATTTTCATGGTGGGCTCATGGGAACAGATGTGTTAATTTTAAATGAGTTCTTTATCTATATCTGTAATAGTTTGCTGGGAACACAGAAACATTTTGTGTGAGACTGTAAGTTTTAAAAATATAGTAAGGCTTATTATTTCCATCAACACTTACGAGTTTACAAAAACTTGACGTAATTCCTAGTTGACGTATGTCTGAGATTTCACCCTCTCTTCCTGACACCCTCTGACTGCAGTCTTCAGCACTGATAGCAGATGTGCCATGGAAGATGACCAGCTTGCAATGGATTTACCTTACCCCTTTGTCAGGTTTGCATCTAGCTGTGAATGCTATGTTGCTGTGGCTGAACCACTTCAATTATGTCATCCAGGTCATCATAAAGCAGCTGAAGTAGGTAGTGTGAATGCACCTCTAACCATGCTGCTTCAAAATCTCTGTCACTTCTGAATGTGTACAGTACGGTTGTTTCATGTACTTTAGTGTGGTCTAGTATTAAGAAATTTATTAGCCTTGATGTGTGGTATACATGTTCCTTTTAATGGACCGATTCCCCCTCTTGCAAATGGTTCAAAGCTGTTGTCTATAGCCTAGCAAAACTGGGATATGGTGAGCTGGAATCAAAGTATTAAAACGTCCACATCTTAAGAAACGTTTACTAGTTTCTCCTAGCCCTTGGGCAATAGCACACCCATTTGAGAGAGAAGCAGTATTGCATATTGGCCATGGGAGATTGCCCTTGACACAGCAAGGTTGTGTCTCCCTCTTTCTATATCTGATTCTGACATAAATCAGTGTGCCAAATGCTAAGGATTCCTAGGGGCCCCATAATTGGTAAAGGATAATCAGATTCTGCTTTGTGTCAGCTGATGATCCTGCTTTCCCCATCTTGTTCCCCAGGAGACTTTCTGCCTTTCTGCCTCTCTCCCCCCCTCCCACTTCCCTCACCCTTTGCCAATGCCCGACTCTGTCAGTCAATAGACGGTATATTCTTTCCAGATATAACACCAAAAAAGGACTGAGGAAATGGAGCAAGGGAGTGTTTTGATCCATATAGGTCATCAAGACAAGATTCCCAGGAACACGCTTGCCAGAGAGACAGATGGTGTTGCTACTGCCAAGTGGAGTGTCTTGTAAGTCGTTGAACAATTACTATGAGTGAAATCACTTGCCATTTCCATCTTGACATACTATGTTACTCAGATCCTTTAATATAAGGTTTTTAGCTGGCTGTTTGGTGTTAATATATAGTACACAGTATTTATATATAGTATTTCTTACTACTTCTTCACTTGCTTGTCTTTTGATAGATTTTTAAAAGTCAATCAATGCCACTGTTTTACTTTCTGATTCCCTTTCCATTCTGCTCCTTTCTAAAATGAATGTCAGGATATTTTTCTTCTGTGTTGGACTTTTTAGCCTTTCTCAATTTCCTCTGCAGCTTTTCCAAGAAAAAAATCAAACTATTTTCTTGATGATGAATTCACTATATCTGCTCTGCCTCTTCGAAGAGCTTTGCAGTATTGAATGTACCTCTCAAAAGATATGCCAAACAAAGAGGCTTTTAAGAAGTGAATTTAATAGTAGACACAAAGAACGCTAACAGTCTCAATCCCAATGAAATTAATGGCATTTTGGTCATTAATTTTCTGTAAGGACACTATTTTACACTGGAAAAAAAAAAGATCTGATCCAATAACCATCAATGGAAGAAGTTGCATTGATTGTGTTCAAAATGAAACAGCAGTTCAAGATTTCAGCTGCTGCTCACAAAAATGTCGAAATCCCAAGCTTTGTTTTTCTGTGGAATTTTTGTTTCAAAGTGTTCTTTATTTTTGTATTTTATTTTCATACAAAAGCTATGTTGATTTTTTTTTTGTTATTAGTGTCTCATATAATATATCAAGAAACATCGTTATTAATACATTCCAACAGCATCCATGTCACTATATTAGTTCTTGAACAGCCCTATTTTATGTTCTGATTACTCTCCTGCTGTAATGCTTCCTCTTATACATATCAGTTTGAGAGCTTTGCACCTCACTTATGCATGAAGATTGTTGAGCTAATAGAAAAGGGTAAAACCTGGGAGCATAGCAATACATGGGTTGAAAGGAAAGCTAGGATGCCCTCAGGATCAGTGCCTCTGAACCTCCCCCAGCCTGTAATGTTTAGGAATTTAAAAGCTGCATAGTATGATAACTTTAGTTAGTTTATTAAATCTAAATGTGTCTTATCATGACTGGACATTAATTTTTTCTCAGTATCCTGCAGAAAACCTTTCCCTTTGTGTATATATTGCATACAAATTTTGCAGCTATATGCTGTAAGTTTCCACCATTAGGTATTGAATAGGAATCCTCTCATCAAAGAGCTTTCCCATATCAATTTTTCTGATTGATGTTAGAGATAAATCCATTATGGTGATGTGGAAAGTGAGAACACATCATGCTGTTAACAAGGAAGGCTCAGTATATTTGGTGAGTATATGTAATTGCACCAGCAACTCAGCCCCTACGACAGTGCATACACCAGTATGTGCTCTAGATACCTAAAGACATTAAACACAACTAGACTGGATTTTGCATTTTTTCTGCTTTTAGTAGTGACCTACTTTCTCTGTCATTTAGCTTCTAGGAGCTCATAGCTCATATTCTGTCTTAGCCTTTACTTTTTCCACTATATTTACATTAATGATACTGAAAGCTTTATTAGACACTGCGTAAAACCTTTTTGTGGTGTTTCATATTTATTAAAACAGAGCAGTTGTTTTTCTAGCAATCAGCGATAATAGTTCTGTTTTGTATTCTTTTTAACTTCAACTTTTCTTTTTTTCCTTTTCTTTCATCTTTTTCTGCCTCTGGAATGTTTTATTACATAAAATTTAAAATGTGCACTACATTTACTGTACAGTCCACATCACCTTTTATTTGGCTTCTTACACCTTACTATATTTTCTTTGATGCTACATAGGAAATCCTTGTTTATTTTTTTAAAGCACTTTTAAAGATTTTTCTGCCTCCTGCTTCATGGGATTTTTAAGAACATTTTAAATAAAAACAACAGGTCTCATATTTAACTTTTTTTCTTTTTTTCCAATTCTGTCCAGCCTGAAGATATTTTTTAAAGAATGGTGAATAGATTGAGGCTATGATTGAGAAGTCTTCATCCTTACTCTGTGGAGACACACAAAACTCCACCAGATCACTTTGATCTTTTTCTGAAGTATTGGAGAAAAGTAATTTTTTTTGTAATACAGTTTCTGACCCTACAGAGACACACATAATTCAGTACACAGAGGAAAGAGCTGGTGACCACAGCTTTTTTTAGAGATTCTCAGTAACAAGATATATACCAAGATAACTTTTTGAACTGCAGTCTTAAAAATGAAAGCATGTATTGCATATTATCCTTAAATTTTTTTTTGTTTCCTTTCTTTTTGACAAACTATGCTCTCACATTCCTAATGAATAGGAGTAGGTCACTGACTAGATGGAAACCCTCCAGTTTCTAAAGCCTCCGTGTACCTGTGCAGAAGCACCACAGCTACCATCCCTGCAGATGGGACAGGGCTTTGCTCTGTCCTTATCATCTTTCTTATGTACTTTGTAGTGTTCAGGGAGAAAATTAAGATTGAAGAGAGCCATGACTTAAAGGCTGGAGGCTAACATTTCGTATAGACATTTCTCAAAGCCTAGGACCAATATGTGCTATGTCTTATCCATTTTGATTAGGGCCTCTCAGAACCACCATCTTGGATATCTGAGGAAAGACACTTCCTCAGCACCACACGCATCTGAGGCTGGATTCAATGTTCAGCAACAGTGAACCCTAAGCATACGTAACTGATAGAGATCAGCTGGTTTAGCATAATATGAATAATGTTTTTAAGCAGAAGCTGATATTTTCCTGAGATCACGAGACCTGTGTCAGTGTTTAAAGCAAAGCATAGCAGATATCATGAATAAAGTAAAAGAGAAATAGAAATGGAATTATGGTATGGTTTTCATTGTGCTCAACATAGAGAAAATGATAATTTGTGTAAAAGACAGAAAATTTTATTGTAATTCTCCATTATGATGATGTAAATGGTCTGTGCTGACCACAGTATTTGGACTTCCATCAAGTTATCCTGTTCCTCACATCCATGTTCCAACATGATGAAAATCTATAGTGTAGGCAGAAATTCAGAAAATGAGATGTACATTATAACCCCATGGAGATTAAATTTATCCTGAAAAGTAATCACAGACCAGAACATTATTTATAGATAGTCTGCATGTGACCCTAATAAAAGAAAATTACACTATAGGCAGAACAAAATTTGCTTTAAATTAGAGCTCAAAGATCAGAATATTGTCCCAGTTTTAAATGGAGGAGATGGGAAACCATTATCATAGTAATTTTGAAGATCTGAATTAAAGGTAAATGAAACCAGCACCTCAGGATTTTTACTGGGGCTACTAAATTGCACTCACTAGTGACAAAGATTATCCAGGACTTGGTGTCTTTGACTTTAACACTCTTGAGTAGCACTAGGACTGCAGCTCTAGTAGTGAAGGACAAATGAAAGTGAAGTTCAAAATTAGGATTTTTCATAGTAGATAAGGTGTGTAGCATCTGTTGAGAGGAGCCACAGCAATAAGCTTTTGTAAGTATTTCTATTCCATGTGTCACCAAATATTGCTGAGATTGAAGGGAGGAATCCCTGTTTACATACATTTAGCAGCTGATCACTAGCAACATCACTGTGGCTGTTAGGTTTTTTTTCTTATAAACACAGGGGAGCTCTGCTCCAGTAATTGGTATGTTAAATACAAGGTACCTCATCTAGGAAAGCATGCAACTAGAATGAACACGAATTCATTGCAACGTTGCACGTTGCATTGAATTCATTGCAGTGTTGCACGTTGCATTGAATTCATTGCAGTGTTGCATGACCATGCAACATGAATTCAAAATTCACAGCTTTTGCGTACAGAATCAAGGCCTCAGTGCACATTTATTCAAAACTCCTCTGAAATCATGCAATGCTGACACCTTGATTTGGCAAAAAATTACACATGTCAAGGCTCCAGAGCTTCAAGGCATGAGTGTATGGTTCCCACAGTTCACGTGAAAAACCATACTACTGCTATTGGCAAGTGCAAGTTATCAATCATTCTACTTAATGTGGGGGCATAGGAGTAGATGTGTGAGTGTAAAGCTCAAACAATAATTTTTCTGCTTTTGACAGCCCTAGTACAAGTATAGCTGGAGTACTATGTCCAGTTTAGCACATTTTTCCACGAGGCATGGGCCATTTAGGCAAGACACAAAATAATGATCCGAGGTCTCAAAAACCTGTGTGTGAAGAAACATTAGAAGAAATGGGATTGTTCATTTCAGAGAACGTGTCAGGAAGGCAGAGTCACAAATTTCCAAATGTAGCTTCAGAATAAATGAAAGTGAAAAAAAATGGCTTTCATATGCAGGATGTTGGACGTATAATGGCTATTTGAAGAAAACAAAACATAGGTTATAAACTAAGAAATTATAAAGGTAGTTAAATACTAAAATAAATTAACTGGGAAGATTGTGGAATCTTCTGCCATCTAAAATTTTAAAAGACAGGCTGGGATAGGTTCCCTCAGGAATGTGTTGGGTGTATATCCGGAGGAAGAGGTATAAAACAGCAATTTGCTCCCCCAAATGACATATAGGTATGGAGTAGAGCTCAATCTGAAAAGCTGTGTGATTTTGTGCCAGACCAAACTTCAGCAGATTCAGCTTTGCCTGGCTGGGCTGTTAAGTGATCCTGCAGTAATGCTTGGGGAGGGAGAGGGGGCACAGAGACCATGGTGAACCTAAGGGACAGGTAGAGACTGGCAGTGTGGTACAACAGTTGAGATATAGGCTTAGGCTAAGAAAAGAAAGCAGGAGAACTGAGTTGTGGCTACAAAAAGTGAGGGGCTATTGGACTAGGTTGCATCCTGAGGTCACATCTAATTCTACGATGCCTGTGCAACTTCCATTAAAAAAAGAAAAACTTTGAGAAATTCAATTGGAACTGTACTAGTGAAACATTAATATTGTGTTTCCTTTAATTTGAAATTGTCAAGAAATGCAGCTTTATAGAACACTGCTATTTATGACACTTTTCTTTTAAATAAATATTTTAAAAGTGAAAAACGGGCTGTTAAGCCTGAAAAAATACCTATGAAATTTATTAGGTTTTCTAGTCTTTCCATTCCATATTCTTAGAAAAATAAATTTTGCCAAGAAGTAGGCTTGCATAAATAAGGACTTTTGGCAAAAAATTGGGTTGGCTTCATTTTTAAATCTAAGCTGTTGATCCCTACAGATGTGTCCACAAGTACTAATAGCAAGGGCAAGACACATTAAGTAGGTTGTTGGAGTAGCTTCCCAAAGTAATTTTGCTTTAGTCTGGCCCAAAGCCAAACAGAAATTTATCAAATAGATTAAATGGTAAAGCTAACGGTGGCATTTCAGACCTCAGACCTAAACGGGAAATAAAGGTTCCACAGAAAATTGGAAAGTCCATCTGTAAATGGTGACTACTTAAATATGCAGTATGCCTGCAGGCACCCTTTAATATAGCTATAATGAAGATATGTGGAGGAAAATGTATATTCACTCTTTCAGCAATAATTGGATTAATATTCAGTTGACATTTTCAATAAGTAACATTGGTCAGTGTCAAGGAAGAAGCAGCAGACAGAACTCTTTAAAACTAAGATGATCTGCCAAAAGGTTGTGAGATCAGATAAGCTCCTCAAATTCTGCGTTTTTTTCTCCACATTTTTACTCACTTCTCATTTCTTGACATTTCTTTACTCAAGCATACCAGGTATTTCTTTTTCTTCTTCTGTTCTTGCTCTGAACTCCAACATTCTTGGTTGAAGCTATTTGACAAAACTAATTGTTTGCTTTGCAGCCACTTCTTTGGCCATTAAAAGTTGCCACCAGAAAGTCCTTTTCCCTGTGGTTGTGGGCGTCTTTTGGGAATGATGCACTTTATGAGTTATTCCCGGGAATGTCCCTGGGAGTAACTCTTCCTCTCTCCAGATTTGCTCAGGCTTGGCTTTGGAAGTCCATACTTCCCAAACAGAGGACTCCAGTCCTTGTTGGCCTCATAGTATCTCCCCCACTGTCTTTTCCCTTTCCCAGATCTGAGTGCTACTTTTTTTGGCAGTGCCAAAAATCCTGTCAGGTTTTGCACTTCTGCGATCCAGAAAATTAAGCATAATACTCTCTGCAGATTCAGGTTCCAATTCTCATCCTGCCAGCTATCATTCTTCATCTTTTTGGATTTCTTTTGCTCTCTATTTCTTTTCTCCTTTTGCCTTTCTGATTCTGTCTGTCTTTATTGGAGGTGTATTTTTCTGCATCTGATTTCCTTTCTTGCATCCTATTAATATTCTGATTTACCCAACAAATCTGGGACAGTAAGGATCTTCAAACTGCATCTGATCTTAACAAAGCAGGAAGAAAACAAAAGTGATGAAGGCAAATCTGACAGATGGAAGAGCTCTTAGTACCAGGTTATTAGGAAATACAAAGAACCAGTGAAAAATATTGAGATGGTATACTAAAAGTATGACTGAGTGATGATGATGTTTATCAGAAATTTCTCTTGAAGCCAAGTCAGCTAGCACTGAAATTGATTTTGCTCCTATTGTAATCTACTACTGACATTAGTGTACCTTTTTCTGTAACCACATACAAAAGAAGTATAATATTCTCTATGAATGATTCCAACAGCTGTTTGTTAAACAAAGATTTTTACTTAGTTCAGTGTTTAGGTTTCAGCTATATTTTAAACAGACATTCCCATTCCTATTTAAAATGTATTCTAGTTTAGGATATTGAAAATCATACTTTAAAACTTCCTTTAAGTTAAATGAAATATTTAATCCCACACCACAAAGAATGTGCTGCTACTTCCTTGTTTTTTTGTTATTCTGGCTGGTTTTGATTGTTTGTTTTTGGTGTTTTTTTTTAGTCCTTTGCAGTTTTTAGCAGTGATAGCAAAGGAATTTGTCTAAACCAATGTCACTGTTATTATTATAGTTGTTGCCAATGCTTGCATTCGGAAAAGCTTTATCTTGTGTCTCATTTGCATATGTGTAATGGCATATCATGAAGTGTCTGTGATATATGGATATACAACTGTATTGTCTGTTGACAAATGACCTGCACTTAAGGCATTTCTTCTCTATCATAAAGGGGCCGATTTCAAAAACTATAAAAATCCCATAAACATTCTCATAGAAGATTCTCTGAGAGGCTGCTTTATTTTTATGTTCTGCCTCATATGAGGGAGCAGCTTAGGTTTTCTTTGGTCTCTTCTGTTTGTATTGTGATCTGTCATTGATATTATGTTGTGAATTAGGATGTCTGCTATATAACCCCAGTCAGAATGCAGTATGTTAACAAAAGAAATAAAACTCAAGTTTGCAGTTCAGGGAGCAGTTTCTCTGAATCAGAGATTTGCTGTTAATTCAGAGAGGCAGTGAATTCTGAAGGTAAGTTTTCTGCCAAAGTATATATAGAAAATGTAGGTAATCTGGACATGTTACAAATGCAGACAAATTGCTGCATGGATAGTACATAAATAAAATAAGAAGATCACTAATTATTTAAATGATGGAAGACACTTTGATCCATACAAAAAAGAAAAATGCAAAGAATCAAACCTTCACCTACTGTGAAGTATCTTGTCTTTACTGATGTTGTTTGAAAGGGTTTCCTTTGTATAACATGAAGAGAGAAGCTGGTTCAGAGAGGTTTAGTTTCATTCTTAAGACTTCATTTTGCCATTGCATATGTGCTACTGGACCAATATTGGAATCATAAGCATTCGGGAAGTGAATATCATAAATGATGTGCAACATAAGAAGTCCTGCACCACAGGCAAATGGGGTCAGTCACCATGAGAATGCTGTAAATTTCATGGCAGTCCTGGTCTTCCCCTTTTCCAGGATGAAGCGTGAGGTTTTATTCAGACATACTGCCATGTTTAGTAAGGGGGCGGTGATGAATAATTGCAAGTGAGGCACGCAGAGGCGTCTCATCTCAGCTGATCTTTGAACAACATAGCTCCACAATATTTTGCCACAGGTTAGAATAGAAGGTGCAACAATTGCTGTGCCAGTGGAAAAGATATTCTTGGTTATCTGGCAATTACGCTGTCCTATAAAATATCATAGGAGTAATTTAGATGGAGCTCAGTGCAGATCAAGATGAAGACAGGTTCAGAAAGGTTTAAGTAAGTCCTTAGTTTTTTGTTCTGGGAGAAAAAGACTTGTCACTTAGAGGGTGTTTTCATGCCTTTGTGTAATAAATTGTGTACCTACAGTGCTTATGGGCAATTATTAATAGACAGGTGAGGAGTTTCTGGGGATATGTGTATGTGAACTTAATTTGAATAGGGAATTAAATACATGCAGAGAGGGACCAGCAGTGACTTTTGGATCCAATGACAGTTTTTGATTCCCCAAATATACCGTTGCTATTGCAGAAATACAGAGGAACTGGCAAGGTTAATTGGTTCAAAGGTTGAACAAAAAGTTTCTGCTTGAAATGTGAGTCTTTGGATCAGCTGCCTGGATGGTCAGACTGCGAAGTCATAAATTTTAATTACTCTTGCTCCTATGGAGTTTGTAGAAGACCTAATCCCAATTTCTTTATGCACCGAAATGTCTAATGACTTCTGTACAAGTGGGTGTGCAGAGAATGCACAATCAGACCTGAAATGATTATACACTGTTGGATCTTGCTACTGTTTTCTGTGCTATGAACTGACTGTTGATTTAATTTAACCTGGAAAAATCACGCAGCTGAATTGATTAGCTCTGCATTTTTTTGGACCTCTACATTGCATTGCGTTCTCTCTATTTCTGTCAGCTTGAATACTACAATGCAGTTTTGTCAAGGTTTCTTTGGGATGCCATTTCTTGAGGACCAAGTTAATAAGTCATGCTCGGAAAAAGAGGGGAAAAGAAGGGTAACCGTTGGAGTAACCATAAAATTCTGTCCTAAATTCTGGTCTTTTAACCATTGTTTACATGAATATTTTAAGTTTTCACTGCACCATCAAAATATTTAAAAAGAAAGTCTTTCTTGCATTTAGATTTATGAGTTCTTGTTTATGCGACTGCTTTCATACTTGTGCTATCACCATACCTCCTTGGATTGCTTTTTCTGGGCTCTTTTCATCACGTATGGAGAAATTCTGTACGATTTATAAGAGTGAAGCAGATATTGCAGGTAACACACGTAACGGGGAGCTGGAGTTAGTGAGCTGTTAGGCTAAGCTTCGCCACTCTGCATAAGGGGCGTGATGTGTTTTTGCTGACCAGGTGCAGAGGGATCCATGCCTACTGCTCCCTGAAATAGCTTTGTTGAGTCACCATCTACAATTCCCTGATTTTTTCTTTAGGATTTTTTGCCTTTTCACATCCCTTTTTTACCTCTTGAGCCCTTGGGGTTGTCACAGTGCTGTGGGGGCCAGTGGCTCCCACCTCCCCAGCCAAGAGCAGGGGGCAGCCGGGGCAGCTCCAGCCCTGGGCATCAGGCACCTCCACAGCTCTCCCTCACACTTAGCTGTCTCCTCAGAGGTCAGAGCCAAGGCTGCACAGCAGGGTCACACCAAACCAGGTGTTGGACTACAAGAGAGCTGAACACCTAGGAAAGGAGGAGGTCGCTGTGCAAACCTCCGGGTCATCAGCAGGTGAAGGCTTTGAGCTTCCTCCTCGCCACTTGCCCTTGAAACTTGCTTGTGATAATGCCTATTATTGAAATTGGGTCCAGTTTAGGTGGTGAAAGCTAGAAAAAATGAAGTATGGTGAGCAGACATACCCAATGGTAATATTTAGCCATCCTGGTACATCCACCATCTAGACCGGAGGGAATGTGATAGTGAACCCCCTTCAGCCTCCCTCCCACTAGAAGGAGGGACCTGTGGGGAGAAGATTGCTGCATGTCAGTCTTGTCCTGACCTGGAGGGAGGATACATCTGGAGCTGGATAGTAGGTGGCATGCCTGACACCCATAATCCAAAGGCCCCTGGCCATCTGAGTTAGATGATTGACAGACTCACTGCTCCAGTGTGCAGGTTTGCAAGCAATCACAGGAAGGTTTTTTTCTTTTGTATGTCTAATATTGTAAAAGTGGCTTTGCATATTAATGTACAGCAGCTGCTGTTTTCAGTCTCATTTCTCCATATTTGTATGACAACATCTTTAGAATTTCTTACTTATTTTTTACAATTTTTGTTTTCTTTCTTTGTGAGGAGCATTCATATTTTAGGCAAAACTAAGTAGCATTGCTTATTACTGAGGTTGCCAATCATTGTCCTTGATACATGCTTTTTTTCAGTTACTTATAACTCAGCCAGACTGTAGCTGTGATGAACTTTTCCATGCCAGCTTCTGCCTCCAGCTGAATCTTTGCATTGTGATGTTTCAAGCTTTTCTGAGAATGATGCTGGGGGAAAATAGGTTGTTTTGTCCATATGATTTAGAAGCTTTGATTTGAAATACTCAAATATCTTTTATTTGGAGGAACAGGAAGAGATGAGGAAGGAGCAGAAAGACTGCAGCATATGAGGTATGTGTCTTTTGCTTCCCATAAAAATCTGCTCGACCAAGGGTTGAGGACAGAGACCCAGATTTTGGAAGGTGGACTCCTGGGAAGGTATATCGGGCTTGTCAGGAAAATGGCCAAGGAGTGTGTATGTGAACTGGGCCAAGGGAAGAGAAGGGGCAAAATGTGACAGATCAGGGAGAGACCTGCAACAAATAGATATGGGATTGCCCAAGTGAGTATTTGGAGACAGGCAGCTAGGAGAATCAGGGTGTTTAGGCAAGGACCTTGAGATAGGAACAGCCTGAGGAATCCTGGGAGACTCATTGTGGGGCTGGGATCATGGCAGCTGGGATTCAGCACAAGCATTGTCTCATGGGGTTTCACTGCATGATCAACCATTATTTTTCCATAACATCCCAGTGTCATTCATTGTGCAGAAGGCATGTCTCCATGAAATTCTGCAGTTCTGTTTGGTAAAGGAGAGTCTTGTTTGCAGGATGCTAATCGCCCACTTTATGTATTTATTTTGCGTAAGCTGGAAATAGTCACAAATGCCCACAAATTGTGCAGAATCTTGTAATCCAAACTTTCTGCAGTACAAACAAGTTAATATAACAAACAGCGAAAACAAACTATGCTTCCTAATGTCATCCAGAGCCTGAGGTAACATTAGAACTGGTGTTCAAAATGAAGGTGGGGTTAGAAATCAATCTAAAGCAATTGTAAGATTCTAATTAGACTTAATTATGAACAACAAGAACAAAAAGAGGATTTTTATTTTTTTTCTTTTCACAGTTCTCTTATGCTTCCTTTGCCTTCTCAGGGTTGTTTTCCTCTTTCCTATTTTATTCTTTTGCCTCCTGTTTAAATACAGAGGCTGATTTAACTAGCTAAGATTTCATCTTTTGTGACTGTACTGTGACCCATGACCAGAAGGGCAGCTAACAGCACTGACTTAAAGAACATGACTCTGGCATCTGCCAGGTCTTGAAGGGCCTGATAAGGCTGTTTGATGTGTTTGCCTTTCTCTAACAGTGAGTTTGCAAGTAGGAGTCTGCAGCTCCGACTGAAAACATTTTTTTTCTCTTTTCTTTCCTCTTCTGTGTGTGTTTTTCTTGTCCTTCCTTCTAGAAATAACAGAACTTATTTCTTTTGTTTTCCCAATAGAGAATAGTATTTCTATAAATTTATCAAGCAGGAATTTTTCTTTCTAAAAACTCTTTACAGTAAAAATAAGGGAATAAGAGATACTATTTATTAAAAAGAAAATCCTTGGTAAACAAGTACTCTAAGGCCTCTGTGTTCATTCCTTGAGCATTATTCAACAATCTAATGCTGTACTGTCATATGGTCATTTTGTACCTTTGACCTTTTAGGCCTGTCTAGTCCCTCAAAATTAGAAAACCTACTGCAGGAAGCGAAGGAATAGCAGTTAGTTAAATCAACTGAATGGTGCTCTGAAAATTTGGATTTTTTTTCCCAGCTTTGTCAGTTGACACTTTCAATTACTCAAGAAATTAATCAAGACATTAAAAAACCCCTTTTCAGTTATTGTGTAGTATTTGGTTTCTGGATGTTTGACTCTATATCCCAAGGGCTAATCTGCAGAAGTGCCAAGTGTCTCCAGTGCAATTGAAAGTAATGGGAACTGCAGTTTGAACATTTAAATATCCTATATAATGTTAAATTGCTTTGAAAAATCATGACGTAGTTCACAGTTTGGATCCATTCTTCTGTTCTGTGTCTTCTCATTTGTAGGGATGAAGCTAATATTATTTCCTCCATCTCAGATTCATTCATATTGATAATGACTGGTAACAATGGCAGTGACTATTCAGACCCAATAGCAGTTTTGTCCTACAGATGAGATGGATCAGTCTTTTGTTCAGAGAATGTGTCTATATTTCAATAGCAGTCACCAGCATGACCTTTCTTGATCATCCCAGCAGGCAAGTGACACACTAAATTGGCCTAGAGCAGGTATTTTTTATTTTCTGGATTTACAGATCCCCAAACATTTTCCAGCAGAAACACAGATATGTGGACTGAATCGAAGCCTCCTGACAAGAGGAACTTTCTCTTCTTTGCTTACCCTTCATGGACTCATTAAAAATTGTTCACAGTCTGGTAGAGGTCTCTGGGCCACAGGTTAAAAACAACTTTATAGACGCTAAACTTTCTGACTCAGCTCTCTGCAGACATGAAGTTTTCACTGCTGTTATCTGCATTGTACAGGTTCTGGAGATAAAAAGGAGATTTCTGTGTACAGCTCTTCCTCCTGGACATTAAATCTGCTTAAATATCTCCTTCTTTAAACTGCATTTTCAGTAAGATGGATGACTTTTATGTTCATTTAGTGCATCTGGTTGTCCCACTAGAAAGAGAAGCATGTAAAATGAGTGGTGGGAATTCTACACAGGATACGAAATCAGCGTGCTTAAATATAGCTTGATTATACATATATATATATTTATAGTGGAACAACATTCATTCAAACATGGTCCCCAATGACCATCCTGCTGACTACACATATCAAAAGACGAACTTCTAGGAAGAGATACTAATACTGTAATAGCTGAAATGGCAGTCCCATTTGGCCATCAACTGCAAAGCTACCTGGAAACCACAAATGTGCTTTAAATAGTGTTAGAAGGGAGGTAAAGAGAAACGAAAGAGCTATTGGTGCTACTAATGAGAAAAAGGATTAAAAGGCTAGTTAAACAGCTCTATTTTGCAGTCTCATTTTAAATTATTCATTGTGCTGGACATGCAGAAAGAATGACAAAGCACAGGGGATATGGTTTAATTAGCCTAAAACTTTATTAACTTCACTCATCTGGGAGCCATCTGGCAGTAACTTGTGCAGTATAGGTTATCATGCCCTTTTCACTCTTTACGACCTATTTAAAGGGGGTTGTCTTCAGCTTCTTCCCCGTTCGCACCCACTGGTACTGGCTCATTGCAAGTTTAGTGGCCTCTCAGTCCACACATGTTTTACTTTTGTTGGTCATCTCCCTCACCACACTGTCTGCTGCAACCTTCAAAACTCAGTTACAGGCTCTCTGCTCTGGGGAAAGGTATGGGACTTACTCTAAAATGTGACAGTCTCCTCAGTGTTATGCTAACTTTTAACAAAGTCTCAGCCTCACAAGGTACAAAAAAAGCAGTGCATCAGATTGTCCCCAGGTGCCAGATTGTAGAAATTGCATGGACAGTTTCCCCTGCCTCAGCTGGGATCATCCACTAGAACTTCTTACCTGTATCCAGTACCTCAGTCACACTTCCACACTTCCACATACCCTTACAATAACCCCCAGGTCTCTGAAGTGGGTGTAGGTAATAATGTTATTCACTCTGCTCAGTTCTCATTACTAATGGTGTGGAGAGTGGACTGGTTCATATATGCCATGTGCAGTCTTTTTTCTCTGCTGTATACAGTGCAGCTTTGCCTCAGTCCTAAACCAAACTGCACAAGCAGTACTGTAAGACTGTCTAGATCTAGAGCTAACCATAAGGAATGAGATGCCCATTTTCAGCCTCCTTCAGCTAAATATAATTCCTGAATATCATAGGTAACATAAAACCTTTAATGGAAACCTCTTGTAGTATTCTGTTTACCATCCCTGCTTTGTATTTGACATCTCAAAGTCAAAGACCACTCCGCTCTTGTGCTTTAAGTCTCCAAACCTCCACATGTCCAATCCTTGCCAAGAAGGTTACCTTTTCTCTGCTGTAAACAGTCCACAAATGCCACCTGGGCTGTGGTCGAGTGCAGTGAAAACACATTGTTATTCTGGCATATCTAAACTAACCAGAGACAACGGATGTTCTTTAAAGAATACTATGAAAATTCTTTTGACTTCTGTAATTAAATGGCAATTTAAAATGGCTGTGTTTTCCTTTCCATTTTTACTGTGCTCATACCCATTTCTGATTGAGCCTTTGCTTCATTTGAGATTTTCTTCTTGAGCAAGTAATTTGAAGGATCTGCTTAGCCTAACATCCTTTTACAAGCTTTTCCCTGAAGTTCTGACACAGAATTGTGAAGATTTTCTATAGCATACAACAAAGCTCCTCTGAATAGTCAGTGCTCACCTGAAGGAGGCGTGAGAAAATTCATATTCACTGGGTAGATGGAAATCACTCAAAGTGCAGGCAACCTAAAAGCGTCAGGCAGCCCAGAAATCTTTTGAGTTTTATTCTTCTTAGGTATTAGGTCTCAGATTTCCCTCTAACTCATTGAACTGAAAATGAGGGAATATAAACATTCAACTTGCCTCTCTGCCAGCTGTCAGGAAGCTAACCATAAGTTGTTTGGATTTCCGCATTACTATTCACATGTTGCCAGATATTTGCTATGTATCTGGTATTCTGAGGGAACATCTGAAGTACTGGATACTTTGTGTTTTAACTCCATGCTTTTTGCTTGACTATGATGGATTTACGATGAATATTAAGAATGTTCTTAGTGTGCTAGCAAGAAAAAAAAGGTAAACTGAAAAAATCGCTTCTTACATCATATTTTGTGAATTGATAGATTTTCACTGGATAGAATAGAATAGAATATTTCAGTTGAAAGGGACATACAACAATCATCTAGTCCAACTGCCTGAGTACTTCAGGGATGACCAAAAATTAAGGCACGCTGTTAAGGGCATTGTCCAAATGCCTCTTAAACACTGACAGGCTTGGGGCATCGACCACCTCTGAAGGAAGCCTGTTCCAGTGTTTGACCACCCTCTTGGTAAAGAAATGCTTCCTAATGGAAGTCCAGTCTAAACCTCCCCTGGTGCAGCTTTGAACCATTCCACATCCCCTATCACTGGATACCTGGGAGAAGAGGTCAGCACCTCCCTCTCCCCGTCCCCTCCTCAGAAAGCTGTAGAGAGCAATGAGGTCGCCCCTCAACCTCCTTTTCTCCAAACTAGACAAGCCCAAAGTCCTTAGCCATTTCTCATAGGACATTCCTTCCAGGCCTTTCACCAGCTTTGTTGCCCTCCTCTGGATGCATTCAAGGACGTTCACATCCTTCTTAAATTGTGGGGCCCAGAACTGCACACAGTACTCAAGGCGAGGCCGCACCAATGCTGAATACAGCAGGATAATCATCTCTTTTGATGGGCTGGTTATGCTGTGTTTGATGCACCCCAGGATGCGGTTTGCCCTCTTGGCTGCCAGGGCACGCTGCTGACTCAGACTGAGCCTGCTGTCGGCCAGCACCCCCAGATCCCTTTCTGCAGGGCTGCTCTCCAGCCACTCCTCTCCCAGTTTACACTTGTGCCTGGTGTTACTCCGTCCTAGGTGCACGATCTGGCATTTGGACTTGTTAAATTTCATCCCATTAATCATTGCCCAATGCTCCAATCCATTTAGATCCCTCTGCAAGATCTCTTGTCCCTCAAGAGAGTCAACAGCACCTCCTAGTTTGGTAACATCAGGTGTATGAAAGCAAAAATCTAAGGACAAAGAAGTATCTGGCAGGTAAAATTTGAAGAAAAGAACCTTAATTGTCTCTGTGATAGGACATAAAAAAGTAGGTATATGTGGCTTTGGTATTTTTTTCCAAACCAGGAGAATATTAACAATACAAAGTATTTGAAGTTGTTAGGATAGTTGCAGGTAACATCTTAATATTGGAGACTCCTTTGAACATCTTGATTCTAACCACATCAAAAAGCCCATGTTTCAAATACAGTATTACTGCTTAGTAGACTTTCTCAAAGGACTCTTAAATGTCAAAAAGCAAAAGAAGTCATTGTCTCTATATGATGCTTTATACGAGTTAGCTTCTAACAAATGAGTACTTTAATGAGATGTTAGGAGAACTTGGGTGATTTTAGACATTTTCTTTCTATGGAATAAACAGAATTAACCATCAGTGATGCATAGCTGAATGTTGCACTTTTTCTGGGCAATGAGGTCCCTCAAGGGATTGCCTGGATCTGTCCTGAAACATGTGTACAATTCCATGAAATCTAAGTTAGTGTCTGACTACCTTGTTCTGAAATACTGAACACATCTGAGATGAGAAAACTGCAAAGCTGGTGAATAGAAAGTGGGAGCAATGTTTTACCAACTAGCAAGCCTTAAGTGTTTGCCTTTAGGCATTTCAGTAGAGCAAAACTGTGTTTATGTGGCCTTTTTGAACACCAGGTTTGACTTACAGCTCACATGGACAACAAATCTATCAAATCTGGTTTCAAAATGTGTTTGTTCTGAGTTTTGAAAAGGCTACGTGATGTTGTTGAAAATCCCAAAATATTACTTGGCTGCATAATACAGATTAGGATATCTGATGCCCATGGCAGTCTCTTTGTCTAGAGTAGCAGTGCCTGCTGAAAGTCCTGTTTATGAAATCTTCAGTGTATAGCAACAAGAAAAACACCATATAGTTGAATATATCAGGCAGAATTATTTTGATATAGAAAGACTGACAAATAGACACACCCAAGAAGATATCTTACTTCAAGCATTTGAAGGAAAGAAAGGGTAAAATAAAAAGGAAGATCTGGCACTTAGTATTCATGAGTAGACTTGTGCAAATAATAGATCTTTTGATTCAGTGGCCTTTCAGAAATGTATGTACATAAAATTTCTTGGGGTCTACTGAACATACTCAATCCTTATTTTCTTTTTAAAATGCACTTATATATTTCTGTTTGTCAAAACTGAAATGAGATATTTTGTTTTTTCCACTTCTAATCCCTCTATTTTCTGCCTGAGACTATTAATCAAATAATATCAACAACAGTTTTATTGCTTCAAAACTATGTTTTCAGCTTTTTTTTTTTCAGAGTACATTTTGAACAGCTCTGCTTATGAATATTGTGTGCATAAGTAAAGAATGAATATTTAAAATGGTGCTTTTATAAGGAAATTTAAAAAAGAATACCAAAACCTGTGGATCTTGAAATGGTAAACTGTATACAATTGAACCATATTCATGCTAAAGCATGGTCCAGGTTTAATGCATTCTCCAGCATGTGTCAAAGTCCATAAGCTAGGACAGAATAAACAGCAACTTTCCAATGAATTTATGGTGCTTGGCCTTGGAAAGATGCAGGCATAGACTAACTAGGAATTACAGGGAAGTAAAATATTTTATAATAGTTGTTGGTATATCATAGAATCATAGAATGGTTTGGGTTGGAAGGGACCTTAGACGTCATCTAGTCCCAACCTCTTGCCATGGGCAGGGACACTGTCCACTAGACCAGGTTGCTCAAAGCCCCATCCAACCTGGCCTTGAACACTTCCAGGGATGGGCCAGCCACAACCTCTCTGCACAACCTGTTCCAGTGCCTCACCACCCCCACAGTGAAGAACTTCTTCCTTACATCTAATCTAAATCTACCCTCTTTCAGTTTAAAGCCATTACCCCTTGTCCTATCACTACATGCCCTTGCAATAAGTCCCTCTCTGGTTTTCTTTTAGGCCCCGTTAGGTACAGGAAGGCTGCTCTAAGGTCTCCCCAGAGCCTTCTCTTCTCCAGGCTGAACAACCCCAACTCTCTCAGCCTGTCTTCATAGGAGAGGTGCTCCAGCCCTCTGATCATTTTTGTGGCCCTCCTCTGGACTTGCTCCAACAGGTCCATGACCTTCTTGTGTTGGGAGGCCCACAGCTGAACGCAGTACTCCAGGTGTAGTTTCACGAAAGTGGAGCAGAGGGGGAGAATCACCTCCCTTGACCTGCTGGTCATGCTTCTTTTGATGCAGCCCAGAATATGGTTGGCTTTCTGGGCTGCAAATGCACATTTCTGGGTCGTCTTGTCAGCCAAGTCCTTCTCCTCAGGGCTGCTCTCAATCCATTCTCAGCCCAGCCTGTATTTGTGCTTGGGATTGCCCCGACCCATGTATATGGACTGTAAGGAAACAGATACCACACAAAAAAGTAGATTTTGTAAGTGATTGCTTTAGCATGGAATACCCAAGATCTTTAGTAATGATAAAGGATGTTATTTATATTGGGTAGTATGAATATGTAAATTTGAAGCATCAGCAGAATTTTAACATAACTCTGCCTCACTTCAATGAAAAGTCAACACTGCCTGTAACATCTATCAAGATATTATTAAACAAAGGCCTACTGGGGTAATAATTCCATGAACAGAAACACTGGGCTGTAGAAAAGGCAGACTAATATAGCTACTCACATTGTAGAGCATGTAGAGTCTGTTGTCTGCAACAGGTACATGTTTGAACTTACTAACTGAAAAATTCATCAGTAGTGGAAGCCATTATGGCAGTTATATAGAGTACTCGAAGCTAAGATAATTCAGTCTAAAATTGTCTAAAATGTCTGAGAGCTGGAGAGAAAGGACATGCTTGCATAAAGTGAACAAAACCTTCTGAAATGCTATTTTCTGCAAAGTATGTTCATCCGTACCGGTGACTCACAAACTGATAGTGTTGATGTAGAAAATACACAGGATCAAAAAAATTAAGTTTGGAAGGGACCTTTGGGGAGTAGGTGTCCCCTAGTCCAACTACCATCTCAAAGCAGGGCCAATTTCAACGAGGGATGAGGTTTCTCAGAGCCTTGTCCAGCTAAGTCTTGGATGGAGCACGCAACCTCTTGGCATCTTGTTCCAGATAAGACATCAGTCTCCGAAGGATGAGAAAAGGAAGCTGCTCAGAATGAAATAAGACAAAGTAGAACAGCAAAATTCCCTTCTTACTTCGAGCATGACTTAGATGATAGCAGAAATGATTTAGTTTCCTTTTTGAGAAGAAAAGTATATCAGTGAATGCTCCAGGCTGGCATGTAGGTAACCACATAGTGATAGTTCCAGTGCGTGGTGCTTCAGAGCACTGGGATATTTTAGGGTTAATAACACGCCTGCAGAACACTAAGAGGAACTCCCTCTAGGTATTTCACAGAACAGGAGACATCTCCCCCAACTTTCATTAACAGTATTGTAGCTCATGAAAAATGCATCAGATACGTCAGATTTATTAATCTGTAATTCTGTGTCACCACAGTGACAGACATTTGCACAAAATAGATCATGACTGTAGTTGTAGCTGTTAATTGGACATTCAGATCCCTTTCTGGCTAATTTAAGTGTATCTGTGAAAGGGCTTTTGTATAAATAGCATTTAGAAAAACTTTATTTAGTGGTTATACTTTATTGCATGTACCTATACAAGATTTAGTACTTTGGCAGATATACAGGTGGGCTAGAGCTCTTATTCTTTCCTGATTTGCCTAAATAATTGTCCTTTTTGGCTTTACTGATACCAGTCCCCTAGCCTTACTTTGTGGCTTATTTATGTCTCCTACCCTTCACACTCATGGTAAGAAGAATTAAAAAATTTGGAAGAGGAACAGGAATATGCAAAGTTCTCAATGGCTAAAAGTCTAACATTACAATAGGATATTCATGTGACACCTAAACTTACATACAGCTATGAGGAAAAAGGTAGAATCCTAAAATCACTTAAAAAATGGCAGATGGAGGTAGATGCATTATGGAAGGTGACTCAGAGCTTGTAAGTGAGCTATTAGGGGTTATTCTTTATTCAGTGTTAAAATGTCTTTCAAAAGGAGGTAGTGGGGACACTTTTCCTGAGATGAATGATATATTATCAGTTCCTCCATTAATATACACTGTCAGTTCCTTCGTTAGTATTAATCTGTTCCTATGCTTTTAACTGTACTAATATTTACTTAGGTCTTTTATCTTCCCAATTCTCTTTACCGGATTCTGTGTTCAGTATCATCATCAGTGATATCAGTGTAGCCCAAAGAGTAAGTATGCTCCTGGCTTTAAACATCATTCTTTTTTTTGTATATGTGATTGTCATTGCTTTTTATTTATTGGCAGACTGAATCCTGTGCATATACTCTTTCTGATTAGTACAGAATAAATGTGAAGGATAAGTGGCAGCATTTGACTTTGCCTATTGAAACAGTGACACAGGGTAGGACATGGGAATGGATAAACAGCTGTTTGAAATTAGACACCGCATGTGAAAATGAAGATGTGTCAGCTAGGGAATAGAGCAGGGTCAGGTCTCAGACCTCTGCTACCTTTGATGGGACCAACTTGCTTGTGAGAGGAAACTGGAAGAATATTAAGTGGAGGATGGAACAAATAAAAGCTTTTGGAGAACTGCTTTGAAAAATGAGTGCTCTCTGGCAAATGAAAATATGCCTCAGTTGCATAATGCTGTTACGTCCAGCAGGCTCAAAGCAACACAATTACAGCAGGAGTGGTATTGTACCAGGGACAGAAGATAAATGAAGTATTGATTTCAGAACCAGCAGAATGTCACAAAAGGGGCATACAATATTTCCATGGGGCCAGATCTTCACTTGCTGTAATTTGGTATTGTTCCACTGAAGTCAAGCTGATTTATGCCAGCTGTAGTTCTGGCCAGGTGTATTTATAACAGGGAGGCATAAATAAAAGTCATGCTCAGAATGCTTGGTAGGAGTTGGTTTCCCAAAACAGAATGATGAATACACAGGCATTACAGTTTATCTGTTCTTTCAACTTACTACAGTGCTCATCTTCAGATAATTTCTGATCAGTCTTTAGCCTTTCTGAATAACTCTTTCCCCTGCTTACTGGACTCCTGTCTCAGCCTGATGTTCTTCAACTGAAGAACTGATTTTCCTGCAGAGGTATAAAGACAATTGCTAACCTGTCCACTGCAAGCTCTCCTGCATTATGCTGTTCCTTTAGCCCCACGAAAATGTTCATTGCAATGGGCTCTTCATTTTGGGGTTCCTTCACACCTGCCAGAACATGCCACTGAAAGGAGAGTGACTAGTATTGAAACATCAGCTATGTATCTTGCATGAGTCAATGACTGCCAGCACTATAGGATGGATCCCTCTTGTCTTCATGCTGAGAAAGAGGTGAATCTTGGAAATAAATCACTTTGTTCTAGCGGTTTCAAGAAAGCTCTGCTATGAATGTGAGCACTGTGCTACCAGAACAGCCCACGATGCATCGCTGCACCACCAGGACAGAGTACCGTGGGATACTCCTCAGAAAGCTGCATGCTTGTACCTGCAAAAAAGTCCGTGGTGTGTGTGCATGAATGATTTGGATGAAGTAAGGAGCACCTAATAATTCATGGTGGAATAGCCAAACATAAGCTATGTGGCAAATCAATCCCTATAGTCTATCCTCAAACTTTTATTACTGCAGTGCTATTTACAATTTGAAGACCAGCAAGGGTGCTGCTGATGTTCCTATTGGTCTGCAGTTTGGATAACTTTCATATACACTTCCCAAAGGTCTGTGTTCAGTGTTTCATGTTTGCAGTGTATGGCTTAGCTGAGACAACCTAGACTGCCTGACAACCTGCTTTGGTCACTTTTGGCATTGATTGACCTGAACAAGAACAGGGACAACATTCTTGTTTCTAATTTTAATTTTTTTTTAGTGGGGAACAGGTTCCAAGCTCTTTTAGTATAAGTCTAAAGTTGTTTAAATATAGGGGAGTGTAAAAATCCAGAGGAATACATCTCTCTGAAATATTTCTATTAAATTTTTTCCCAAGAGAATTTTGGACAATAGCTTTGAGGTTTCTTTTTTTTACAGGCTTATAAGTGACCTTGACACATAATGTATGCTTGCGTGTAATTTCATTCTGACTACACTTGGTTTTCTCTTGATTTACATCATTGTAAGTGAGATGAAAATTAAACATCAGGTTACTGAGGATTAAAGTGCATTTGTGGCATTACTCAAAATATTTAGACATGCTGCATAGAATATATTTTTTGAAAAATTGAAGGATTCTCCCATAGTTGTATATGTGTAATAATCTTAGGTAATTGCTGAATAAAATTAAAAAAACATTCCCAGTAGATAAGGTTGCTTTAAAATGAGTTACTGAAAGTCCAGGATTTTTGATTTGTGATAACAATTTGGGTTTAATGACATACCAACTTGAATAACATGCTTCTTGAATATTATGTTAATATATTTTAGTCAATCTATTGATTGAATACTATTCACAAAAGTCTTTGAACCAGAGCAGATCAAAGAAACCAAAACTTTGCTGACTTTTTTCCCATTTGTCATGAGCCTTTCTGTCTCTGTATTTGCAAAAAACCTGTCCTGTTAGTCGACTTTAATGTATAATGTGTAATACCAATAGAGGAATCTACCCAGCCCAAACATTAAAGATTCTTTTACTGTATAAAACAGAATCATAAATCTGAAAGCCTGTATTGATTGGTTAGCAAATATTTCCCCATAAAAAACACAAGTCTTTTGATCTGTTTATAATCAATGTACATGTATGTTAAATATAAGGCCCACTAGGGCATACAAAGAAGAAAAGAGGAAAAAAGCTCAGTCCGCTATTTTAAGGGACAAAAAGTCTCTCAACTCCATAACTGAGTTCAGAACAATATTTTACGATGAACAAGCAGTTATTTGCTGTGAAGAGGGGATGGGAAACCAATTGGACAAAATATTCTTTTCTTTTCTCCATGCCCTCCCCCCCCTTTTTTTGCTGATCCAATGGAAATTCAGCCAGCTAGATTTCCTGATTTTTCTCTGCTTAACCAGATAACTGTTGTAGGGTCTTCCTTTGTTTTTTCAAGAGTGCAAAAAACTTACATCCTCATGGATTATTTTCATTTTGCTTAGAATAAATCCTTAAACAGCTTGTGTGGTGCAAGAAGACTGAACACATAAAAGATAGTATTTTCCAGTGTTTCTCTAATTTGTTGAACTATGGAAGAGGACTCCACACCCTTTTGGGCATGGTGCATGCTTTCCTGGGAGAAATGGAAGAGGAAAAGTGGATAAGTATACACATGGCAAGGCGCAGAATGGGATCATGCAGGTGAAATCTCACCTTTTCAGGAGAGGGCAGGAAAAATAACCTTGCCATAGCCATTTACTCCAAACAGTTCTGATTCATTTAATGAAGGAGGAGAAACCCTTCATTCAGGGTGAACTGGTTTAACAGTAGAGGTTGTGAAGTTCCACAGAACAGAGCTGACCATGAGGAAGTAATAAATTGGCTCAGCTGCTTCCTGCCAAAATCTATATCTGGCACTTGGCCATTGATCAAAGAGAAAAAATGTTAAAATTAATCCTGAACTTTGTTGAAAAGTCAATGGAAGTAGATGCACCTTAACCAATGGAAATATTAAAACTGGTGAAACTTTTTTCACATAAATAAAAAATGGAAATCCCTGGTATCGGTGTCATTTAAAAACCTAGAGTGTCCTGAAGGGCCACTTGCACCACACCACTTCGCAAATGGAGAATAATCATTGAATACATAAAGCAAACCAAACAGTTTCTCCCTTCAATGAAGGAGAAGTTACTTTTCTACCTAGCTATTTTTTCACAAAGACATGCACATGTAACAGGGATCAAGAAAATAATTTTGTGGGATTTTTTTTTTTTTTTTTAGAAAAATAGGCCAGTTTTTAAGAAACATATCTCAGAACCATGAAAGCCAGAAAACTTCAGTTTACTGCTTTTAATCATGTTGATAACTTTTTCAACTGAAAATTATTCCAGATAATATTTTTATTTATTGATTTCCTATACAATCAGGATTAAGCATTGTGGAATGGAGGTACTCATAATATGACCTGAAGGAAGCACTTACAGTGATAAAAAAATTAAACAGTTTGGTATTTTAACATTATTTATACTTTATATGGTATCAAAGGTGTCCATAAAGATTTGCAAACGTGGTAAGATCTGTAGGAGCTAACAACCTAATTTAAACAGATAAAACAGTGTAAATGATCAAGAATACAGGCAGAGCTGAAGAGGGAAGATGCTTTAATACTAGTTGATGGATGTGACATGAATCCTCAAATCCAAAAGCCTTCATGGCCTATCCACATCCAATCTATCATCTCCTAGACAGTACTGGGAGGTCAGCCCCTACCTTTCACCAGCCTAGAATATCAGCTACTGTCATTGACTAGTTACCTTTTCAGACAAGCATTTTTCTGCTCTCTCCTATTTTACCTGTCATTTGAAAGACCTCCTTATAAAGATAGGTAAAGAAGTTCCTTAAAGTCTCTTTAAATGTTACCTGGCAGTGATGCCCTGGAAAACATTGTAAAAAAAATGTGTCTGTTTCTGGGCTGAGACTTTTGCTTACAATGTTGACAGTAGATATCTTGCTTTTTTGGTATCTATTGGCTTTTTTCTTTAAAACTTGCAGAAGATAAGCTTCTGAAGACAGGCACTATAATTTTGTTATGTGTTTGCCTAGCAATGTTTTGTTACATGTCTAGAATTTGGTGCAAAAAAAATTAAAAAAAAATAAATAGACCTTATAATTACCGGTGAGTTTTAAGGATAGAGTAGAAGAAGAAAAAAGAGGAGGGGAAAGAAAAAGACAGAAAAACCACTTAGTAGTGGTCCTGTGACATAGTTTAAAAAAAATCTAACTCTGTTAGAAGGAGTTCTCTTGCAAGATTTCCCCTTGTCACACTTTCATTGCAGGCAATCTCCCTGCAATCTTCTCCATATCCCCTCCCTGTCTGGTTACTCTTCCCATTTAGGATGAGCACATGCATCCAGTATAGATGCTGACCTGAAAAGCAAGGTGTGATATTGTTCACGTAACCTGGGAATATCTGGGACTTCTTCTGCCACAGCAAGAAACTGGATATAGAGTTTTTGTATCCACTATGTTACACTATCAAAATTCCATTTTCTCTCAGGGCCTGTAATTTATAATTGCATGTGAAAGAGGTAAGTCTCAACCTTTGCAACTCATGCAATGCTCTAACAACGCTCAGGGTAAGAAGAAAGAGACAGGAGCAGAGCCATGCAGCCCCAAGGAGAAGTGGTCTGGAGTTCACATGTGAAAAATGTGACACCGGTAGATTGGAGGAAAGATGAGATCCTCTGGTGCTTGGACCTTGGCTGGCTTCTTGAGAAGCAAAGGGGCTGGAAAGTGGAAACATGATGAGCAATATTTGGACAAAGAGTGAGATTGTGTGTGAGAAAGCAACTCACCAGAAGGAGGGATGGCTTTTAAGATATGTTATATGAAATATGCAACATAGCTAAATTTTGGGGGCTATTTGGAGTCAAGTCATCCAGAAGAGAAGAGAGTGGATGTGGAGGTGGTAAAGGAAGATAGTCATGTTAAGAGAAAAAAGGAAGACAAGGTTGTGATCCAAAAGACTGTGTGTTTATCCCACTTAAATTGCACTGAGAAAGGTGTATTTTGGCACCACAGAGTTGCTACGTTCTGAGTTACCCCTGAGAGGTTTGTATTACATGTGCCCCTTTAAAATACCATTCCTAAGAAGCAATCCACAGATAATTCCAGTGTGTGGGTTCCCTTCCAAGGTGGCTGTGAATCCAGCAAATTCCTTGTGTTCCTGGGCCCTTGTCAGTGATGGGGGGATCATGGGGCGATGTGAATTGCAGTGGGAGGGGGAGTGGCAGAGCTCAGATACGGAGGTATTCAGCAAATAAAAAATTTGATGTAAACTTCTACTTGTCTGTGTCTGCAGATAATGCATATTGCTGAATAATAAAGGTGTTTTCTTCTGTACTAATAGGAAATCTATGGATATCCTTATGAAAAAAACTTACTCCTGGGTTACTGAGAGTCTGCCTAGCTATTATGTCACTGTAAAATGGTGTGAGAAGTCAAGAAAGATATCAGAGAGTCACCAGAACAGAAACTATGGCTACAGGAGAAGGACTTAAAGAAGACAAATGGTAATATGTTAATTCTTGAATGTGGTCCTAACCTACACACTACATGCAACAAATCCTGCCTGCCTGCCTGCAGCCTGCATCTGACATGCCTAAGGCAGTGCTCCCTGAGAGGGACTGCAGAACTGGCTACACTGGTTCTGCCTTCGTCAGAAATGTGTCTTCCTTAGTGGCATTTGTATGAAAAGCTCATCTATTCTGCTCTAGGATCTCACTGTGCGGTTGTAGCCTTTGGGAAAAGTTGTGGTACAGTGTGAATCCTGGCCAATACTTAGTGTTGGGGTTAGACTACGCTAGGCTAGGATGGCAGCAATTCCAGATCTTCGTACCCACTCAGTTGTGTCACCAGTCTGTCACTGGCTCTCTCAAAGGTCCAGAAGCATGAGAAGATAGAAACTGCTTCCATTTTTTTTTTTGGTAATTTACTATAGGAAAACAGATCTTTTCATGTGTCTATTTAAAATTCTGAAAGCATATGTATTTCTCTCTATAAGCACAGCTTGGAGTAATCTGGATTTTTTTTTTCATTTAACTTGCATATTTCTCTCTAATTATTTCTTGTTGATCTGCCAGTACTCTGGGGTTTCTATTGCTCTGGAGTCTACAGCCTTCTGTCATCCTATATACACACAACTTCAGTGCCTCATAAGAAAGCATCTCATTGAGGTTTAAGAGTCTGGCAATCATTTACATATGTCTTTGCAGCTTTACTCGTTGCTGCTCCTTCTTTGTTTGTCATATTGATTTTGTATTTGCAGTCACCCCTTGGCCTTGAGTTGGATGAATGATTATGTATTGTTTACATTGCAGTAATGCCTCATGGCGATGACAATTCAGTCAGAGAGCTGGACCCTGTACAAATGTCCAGCTGGATGGATAAACTCTGAAAGAACAGTCTGCCAGAAAAACAACTGTCAGAACAGGTAAACAGGATGAACTATCCTACACAAACAAATGGCAGGATAAAGTCCCATTGGTTTTATTATAATAAAGACAAAGCCAATGCTGACATAGTGAAGCTGTGAGAGGTTAAGAAGATAATGATTTTAATGAACTTTAGAAGGGAAAATAAGCTAGGTATTACCATTGCCTCATCAAAGAAGCACAGAACTACAAGGGATTGGCTGTGTCACAGAGTCTTGTCCTTGGCCATGTCTTCCCGCTACTCCAATCAAGACAGCCTTGGCACTGTAACCCTTTTGGCTATGTGAGATGCCTATCTTTTAGTAAGTAAACATGAAATCACTGGGGAGGACTAATTTTTTTTTTTTTTTTCCCTGCAGGAAGAAAAATATCCCAATGAAAGTCCTGCATGTGTACTTTGGGGCCTCCTAGGTTACACGATCACTGTGCGCCATGACTTCAATTACTCCAAAACCAAGTGTGCAGCTCACAGCTGCCCATGTCAGTGGGGCTTTGGAGCACAAGAAACACGTTATACTAGCTTCTCTATGGCTTCTCTTCTTTCCTTTTCACTTCAAGTTTGTCTGTAAAGAGAAAAGGTCTGTCAGGTTTAGGTCTTGGTTACCTGAGAAGACACCTTTTCTTCCCTGTGTAATACTGCAGCCATTGAGATAGCCCGCCAAGGGAGCACTCTCTGGTTTGAACCGTCTCGAGGCCAGCATCCGACCTTCACCTACGTAACTGGCTTCCTCTGCTGATCAGGTGGGTTCCATGTCACATCAGTGTGCCTGAAAGCGAAGGGCTGTGCTCAGTATCTGATGCCACAAATGGTGTTGCTGTGTGGGTATGACTGTGCATGTTCTTGCAGATGTTAGAAATGCACATATATATGTATTATAATGTCATGCCCCACTTTGGTTAATATTCAGGGCACAGCCAAAGGACACGCTCACAGTCTCAGCTAAGCAGAGGATGAATAAACCGTCAAGCTGGTTCATGACAATTTTATTGTTGCCCTCTACAGCTCCCAGTGAACATGAATAGTAGCTAATGGAAGGAATCAGGCTACACAATTCCCCGCACCCATTGCACACTCAGACTTCAGACAGCAGAAAAAAGAAGCTGTGCCCTGCAGAACCTGGCCCTGCTTCTGTAAGGGTCTTTGCCCCTTGCAGTTAATGGCAGCCTGCATTTGGATGGTTTCCTGAGGAGTCTTTCCCAATGACCAGAACTACAAGAACAAAATTTCCTTGTAGTGGATCAACGTCCTTTTTGCAGGCCACTTTGTGGAAGGAAAGCGTGGCCCTAAAACGTGCTCTGACACTGCACTGAGTAAGGGCAACCTGTAGTGCTTAATTTTTAATTTTTTTTTTTGCTCTTGTCATGTGTCACTAATCATTATCAAGCTCCCCTCCTGCTTGTGGGTGAATCATCAGAGATGTGATTATGAGGCAGACACCTCACTGAATGTTACGCTGCCTTTTACTATCAGTTTTGTTAGATTCTAAACTTAAACACTGCCAGCTGGGGAATCTAATTTTTCCATTTACTTCAGATGTGTCCTTCCTAGCTAGTTTAGTTGATAAAGCATCCAAGCTTGCCCTGGAGAACATACCTAACAGGAAAACAACAGCTTAGAGGCTGCTAGTGGTAGCAAACTCACTGCTGTTTGTCTGTTAGGTACTAGTAACATACTATTGACACATGTCTACGTTTTAGAGGATGGGCATTAATAAGTGAACTTCTGATGCTGTAAACACAATTACATATATATTTGACATGTTATTTTCTGGTCTAGTTGGGCAAATTTTCTCTCTTAGTCAAAATTTCTTATTCATTATATCATAGTGATTTTTGCCAGTGTGAAGATTTCTGTATCTAACTTTCAGGAATTTACCTGAACAGCACATCTTACTGTGGAAAATCAGTCATCATGTTCAGAAAGTGACTTTTCTGCAACTGTCATTCCAAGGACATGTTCATTTCCCCAACTAGTTCAAATTAAAAAAAAAAAAATCTAGTTAATGAAAAATAATGGATGTAGAAAAACATGTACACGGTTTCTGTATGTTCTGAAACTTAAAATGCCTAGAGCTGCCCTGATTTCAAGCTCATGAGTCATCTAAGCTCAAGCTGTAGAAATTCCAGAGGGCATGTTGTTAAATAATGCATGAGCGATGTAATTTTACTGTGTATCTCATTAGCAAAATGCTGCAGGAAAGAATTAGGGAAAATAACCTAAACCAATCCTGGTCCTAGCTCTCTACTTTTTTTTTTTTTCTCCTCTCTTTTAGAAATGTCACATCCAAAGAATGAATTTATAAGTGATAGGATAACAAACCTGTGTTAAATTACAGCATGACAATCTCTCTCTCAAGTGATGGGAAAAATTCTGAGAATTTTTTCTGCTTCAAGTCCTATAGCCAAATATGTCTTGCACTTTCTCCTTTCCTAGAGTGTGGGTGTGTATGTATGTGTATCCAGTTAATGTGAAATTATATATATATATAGATAGACTGGGAGAGATTTCTCTTGCAAGAAACTATATCACGTGCCTTCCACAAAAAAACCAAAAAAAACCCCAACCCAAACCAAACCTCTTGGTCTCAAAGTTATTAAAGCCTTTTTATTAGCTCTAGCACTGCATAATATTCGAGTAAGCAATCAGGTTATGTAAATAATAATCTTCTTTTATCTAGAGGTATGCATCTGTAATTAAGAATGTCAGTCACCTTATCTTGTAAACAGTCTGTTCTTAGTACACAAATACGGGATCTGGTGCAGATGTGTCTGTGTATGCCAGAGTGCCAATATATCATTTTTGCTGCATCTAAAGCCTGCAATTTCATGCTTAGCACTTGGCATTGTAACCATGGTTATCTCCAGTTAGATGTAGAATACAGAGGCTTCAGCAGATGGGATTTTTACTTAGACCTATGGTAATCAAAACACAGAAAAAGACCAGAATCCTAAATATATATGTGTAAAATATGATACAACAGTCTTATTTACTACATCGTACAGGAGGTTTAGACTTTATTGGCGGTGCTTTTCATGAAATTTCTTTACAAGCCAAGAACACTGCTAAGTCATGCGTAAGAGAAATGTTTTCCTATCTAAAGAGTAGAAGATAGAAGGCTGGTATTTCTATAATTGTAAGGTTAAAGAAGTGACACATTATCTGTAAGCATGCATACTTTCAAAGGATTGGCTACTCTATGTTTAATTTTATCTCTAAAAAATCTAGCATGCTATTTCTAAATTTTTGGAAAGTAATAGAGGTTCATAGCTTTCATATTAGCCTAGAATTTTCTACATTTTTATGGGGCTCCATATGGCAGTGTTTGTAGAGCAGAAACTATTTACAGCAGAATAAATGAAGCAGATGACCAGTGCATCTTCACAGGTTGAAATAAATTACACAGTTTCTGAGGAATGTGCATGATTGTGACTTTTTCTTTCTAAACCCTGAGCGGTTATTTGCATGGTCTTAAAGTTTTGACTTCTCAGGAGCATAGAATTTCTGTAAACTCAGTGTTTTCTATGGAAAAGTGTAGTATTATCAATCCTTATCCTAGAAGAATGTTCTCTTTAATTTGCAAAAAGTTTGTACAGGCTTGAGTGAGCTGTATATTTTCATTAGGAGTCACCAGGTACCATGCTGTAGACAGTATACATTTGCTGCGCAGCAGCTAGAGAGCATTGGTTGTCAGGAACAGAACAGAGTGAAACTCAGCTGAACTCTCCATGGCTCCCAGGCAGCTCTGCTGAAGAAGATTCTTTGTTCAGAACATCCTTCCAAAATAAAATTGGATAATGCTCTTAAATGACAATATCTACTGTAAGGAAGAATGCTGGGTTGAGCATTAGCTCAATCTTTCAAACAAAAACATTTACTTCATATCTGTTATTTTTATTCATTTGTTGGGTCCCTGACCTGGTAAATGGAGGTTACTCTGAAAATTGTACTTAATAACTGCTGCTGTTATTCACCATACCCTCTACTGAATGAATGCCCTACTGTGACAGCATACTCAGACTTACTGAGACCCAGAGTATGCTGTTAGAAACAGGTCCCCAGAGCCAAGAGTGAATTCCAGAAGCATTTGAGACCCCTGGCATCAGCCCGCCACTGAACTTGCGCAGAGACATGGAGAGCGTGTTCTGCCTCCAAACAAATGAAGGCACTTGTCAGCATTCAGAACAGCTGGCAACGTAGCATGCATTTAATCTCCACAGGTCTGAGGAGGCAGCATACAGCATGAGGAAGAGCAAAGTAAGAGCTGCGGCAGTAGAAGAGCCATGGAAAGGCATTAGACTAGCTGGAGCTGACCCACTTGCAATCATGCATGAAAAAAATCAATAAGTACTTCACCTGAGGCCAAAGACAAAAAGAAGTTGTGATGTCTGGAAGGGAAATGTGGCACGCAGTTAAAAGGCCTGCTTAAAGAAACCAAGCAGAGTAATTTTGCTGCTTCAGGATTTTTCTTAGGGCTGAATATTGAGGGACAGAGTTTGAATTTAATGCAGTGCCAGGAACAAGTGGAAATGCCAGCTACAGAAGACAGAGAGACAGATTCTGCCACATCTTGGTTAAGTGCAAAACCCTACAGGGATATAGGGAATTCTTTTCAGGTTTGAATACTTTCTTTTTAAATGTGGCGCACCCAGCAGATCCAGCCCCACCGTGTATTTCTGGAGATGAGTCTGTTATTTGTGCTATGGTACAAAAGCTGAAGGTTGCCTTCAGGCTGAACCATTTATGCTAAACAGTGCAGTGATAAACTAGCAAAAAGCTGGTTCTTCCTCAAAGAGCTTACAGTCTTAACACTAAAGTAGATCTCACAAAATAAGGAGAGAACAACAAGGAGAAGGGGAAGAAGGAGGAGGTTTCCACGTAGAGCACAAAGGAAATCTTCAGAATTCCACGAGGATGATATTTTCATCATTCATTCATTAAGCCATGTGGGTCTCTTCCATAAGTGTGCTGCTAAGTATCTGCTTAGCCTTAAAAAAGTGCAAACTGTAATCTCCGTTTCATCTCATTTGAAAATTTAAATGGTGTAGGGTTTTCATTATAAAACTCAGTAGGTTGTAAAGTAAGCAAAAAGGTTACACATTGTATCTTGAGTCCAATGGTCAATATGTCCTGGAGCCAAACCCTCAAATTTTGGGTTAGATTAAGGTAACGCTTGGTGAAATTTTATAGTGAACCAGGTTTGGACTATGCTTTCGTGTTCAAATACTGAAATCAGTTACAACTACCTCTTTCATGCAGCCTGTCTGCAATGGCAAGAGGGTGTTGGCACCTTCAGATGAATTTTGCTTTGAATTTTTGGATTTGTCTGAACATAAATTTCAAAGCATAACTTGGTGTATGTGAGATCAAATAAACCAAAAGCCAAAAGACTGCATGAAACCCTGCAACATGAAAAAACTGAGTTTTTCACAGATCTACTTACCATCTAAAAATAGTTTAGTCTCATCTCTATTCAGAATCTCCTGTGATAGCAGAAGGAGAGATAAAATAACCAACAGACACCTGAGAAGCTAAGTCAGTGGCTTGAAAGGAACTGAAGGAAAAAGACACTGTAACTGTGATGTGAACTTTGTCCCTCCTTGAAATGGCATTTAAGTGCAGTGACTGTGGTATTTTCTGTAAATGGATTATCATGCACATTCCTAAAGCTGTATACATGCCCTCTGTGAGTGACTGAGTTTGTATGTGCTATTCAGTAGCAGACTAGACTTTTCTTCCTTTAAAAAAAAGAGAACAAAAAACTTTATGGAAATATGGTAGAGCAAAAAAAAAAAGAGTGAAGGAGAAATGTTTACTAATTTTAATAATAATAGCTCTTTTCCATAGACAGTTCAGTACTGAATGTGTTGCTATTTGAAATAGCTTAATTTCCCTGTGAATCTGAGGCAGCCACCATCAAATTATTTTTTTCTCTGCTGGGTAATCCTTCAGCTGTTATTTAAATAGCAGCCTAAATTACATTTGCTGCCTTGCAAGCAAGTGAGAAGATGGGTCACCTGCCTGAAGGGGCTGCAGCCTGAATCCACCATGAACCGAGGAGAGAAGATAGGGGAACAAGACAGAAAAAAAGAGATGTCTTCGATAGCCAAGTCCCAATGTCCAAATGCAAGAAATGCTTCCCTTTCTTCAAGCTGATTTCTTTTGTCCCTTTTTTTAGTTCTTTGAATACATTTTAGTTGTGTAAGCAGTCCCTCGTTCATTTATTTTTGCCATTTTGCCCCAGATTTGGCCAATACTTAGGCACTTGCTGAACTTCAAGCCAGCTGACTATTCTTATGCTTAAAGCTGAGCTATGTGTAAATATTTGCAGTGTCAGGACGTTTTTTTAGACATTCATCTTTTTCATTCTTCTATTACAGGCAGTTGAACTGATTTCTCAATAACTGTTATAAAACGTTTCTAATATTTTCTATTTTGCACTATTGACTAATTCCCACTTCTGTTTTGACTGACCAGTAATCTATCCTAGTCTTTTTAGTTTGCAAAGAACAATATCTTCATTTAGTATAATTTTGTTATGAATATACCCTACCTACTAAAAATTTTAATAAATATTATTACGTTTGTTCTTCCAGACAGACTTTCTGATGGTTTGTTTTGGCTTTTTTTAAATTATGAATAAAATCTTCCAAATCATACTCCAAATGAGGTATAAGCCAGATTTTTATTTTATTTAATTTTGCCATCTGTTGTGTTTTCAATCTCTCCCACTTCTATAACACCAGGGATTTTTTTAGTGTTCTGCTACACTTTCAAGTAATCAATGGCTTTATTAACCAGTCTGCAGTGACAGGACAATCTCTGCCAGTCCGCGAGTAGACTATATTTTTAGCTCTTGCAGACAAAATTCTGTACACTACAACTGGGCCTTACATAAATAATTACTGGTAACTGTAGAATGAGCAATTCCACTTTCATTATCAGTCTGTACATCCAGATGTAAAACATCTCAGGACTTAGGTCTTTACTTCCAGTGCAACTAATAAGATGCCCGATATTTCTGAGGATTCTAAATAGCCATTAAAATGTGGAAAAATACTTAATTTACAAGGGCATATAGTGATAGGACAAGAGTTAATGGCTTTAAACTGAAGGAGAGTAGATTTAGCTCAGATGTAAGGAAGAAGTTCTTCACTGTGAGGTGGTGAGGCACTGGAACAGGTTGCCCAGAGAGGTTGTGAACTGGCCCATCCCTGGAAGTGTTCAAGGCCAGGTTGGATGGGGCTTTGAGCAACCTGGTCTAGTGGAAGGCGTCCCTGCCTATGGCAGGGGGGTTGGGACTAAGTGATCTCTAAAGTCCCTTCCAACCCAAATCATTTGATGGCTATTGAAGACCATATGCAACTGTATAATCCATTGGGAAACATGCAAAGCAGATTTTCATCCTTAGCTACATAGTCAGCTCAAATTTTTATACGAAGGGAGGCACTTTAATGCTTACCTTATGTTACAAGCCATGAGCAGTTCAAGGCACAAAGCAATGTGATGGACAAAGTCTTCAGAAAATTTTTTATTTTACTATTTATATTGAAAATTAGCCACAGACATTTCCTGTGGAAAAGCAGCAATCATAACTTAGGATTTATGGTTTTATGACCAGCTGGAAAATTTGGTTAATGTAGCCAGACAGCTAATTGTCCAGCAAATATCTTAGACCTTGATCCTTATTGCTGTGGTAATCCTTTTACTATAACATTAAATCAATTAATTTAGTTTTTTTTCAAGCAATTATACTTCTATTAGATCACTATGGGTTTTCAAAATACTGTTCAGATAACTGCATTTTTGTGTATATCTAAAGAATTCCTGACTGGCATTAAATACAAAAGGCAGCACCAATGAAACCTTAAGGGTGCATCACGAAACACTGTTCACTGATACATTTTTTAGCTCTTGCACACAAAATTCTGTACACTACAACTGGACCTTACATACAGAAAGATCATCTACTGTACATAGGGAGGTTAGCAACCCAGAGAGCCCCATCAGGCAAGGGGCAGGGCTGTGTTGAGCCAGGCAGCTTGTGGTTCTGTGCCACAGCACTGCAGCCTGCAGATCTTAGGACGATGTGGGGGGCAACACTACTGCGCTGAGCAATACATCACTGCAGTTCAGTGGTGCTAAATGTAATACTCCCATGCTAATAGCAGCCAGCAGCTTTGGGTCCCAGAAAACATCCTTTCTTTTTTTTCTCCTGAAACGAAAGGCTGCAGAATTTCAATCCCATGATTGATGTCTTTTTTTTTTTTCTTTTTCTTTGAAGTGAAAGTTATCTGGAAAATGAAAGTTTATTGCAAAATGAAAATTTGTTTTCCCACCAGTTCTGCTTTACATAGTTCAGATTCTACGGTGATATCACCTGTTCTCAGTTATCTTCTTAAAACCATGCATCTTGGAAGGAGCTGGGCTGCTATCCTAGTATTGTTGCGTTGTTACTTTCTTTGGAAATTTTCTGTATTGGGCTTGTGTGGCAAGGTTTTCTGGGGGAGGCTGGGCGTGTATAGGGGTGGCTTCTGTGAGAAGCTGCTAGAAGCTTCACCTATGTCCGACAGAGCCAATGCCAGCCGGCTCCAAGACGGACCCACTGCTGGCCAAGGCTGAGCCCACCAGTGACGGTGGTAGTGCCTCTGGGAGAACAGATTTAAGAAGGAGGGAAAAGACGTGTGCAACAGCAGCCAGGAGAGAGGAGTGAGAACATGTAGGAGAAACAACCCTGCAGACCCCCAGGTCAGTGAAGAAGGAGGGGGAGGAGATGCTCCAGGCGCCGGAGCAGAGATTCCCCTGCAGCCCGTGGAGAAGACCATGGAGAGGCAGGCTGTCCTCCTGCAGCCCAGGGAGGTCCATGGTGGAGCAGACATCCACCTGCAGCCCCTGGAGGACCCCACGCCAGAGCAGGTGGGTTCCCAAAGAAGGCTGTGACTCTGTGGGAAGCCTGGGCTGGGTCAGGCTTCTGGCAGGACCTGCGGACCCGTGGAGAGAGGAGCCCACGCTGGAGCAGGTTTTCTGACAGGACTTGTGACCCTGTGGAAGGGACGCACGCTGGAGCAGTCTGTGCCTGAAGGACTGCACACCATGGGAAAGACCTATGCTGGAGCAGTTCATGAAGAACTGTAGCCCATGGAAAGGACTCACAGTGGAGAAGTTCATGGAGGACTGTCTCCTGTGGGAGGGACCCCACGCTGGAGCAGGGGAAGAGTGTGAGGAGTCCTGCCCCTGAGGAGGAAGGAGCAGCAGAGGCAACGTGTGATGAACTGACCACAACCCCCATTCCTCATCCCCCTGTGTTGCTAGGGTGGAGGAGGGAGAGAAAACCAGGAGTGGAGTTGAGCCCGGGAAGAAGGGATGGGTGGGGGGAATGTGTTTTAAGATTTGGTTTTATTTCTCATTACCCTACTCTGGTTGATTGGCAATAAATTAAGTTAATTTTCCCTAAGTCGAGTCTGTTTTGCCGGGATGGTCTATTGGTTGAGTGATCTCTCCTTGTCCTTATCTAGACCCACAAGGCCTTTGTTATATTTTCTCTCCCCTGTCCAGCTGAGGAGGGGAGTGATAGAGCAGTTTTGGTGGGCACCTGGCCTCCAGCCAGGGTCAACCCACCACATTCTCACATGCCAAAGTCTTTACTTCTACCTGTAAACTTAAGCAGGTTGAGGACAAGTGAGTGGTCAACCTTGCACAATCAGATAAAAAAGTAAAAGTAGGTATAGTACTTTATTATTTCTGTAAGAAAACAAAGTCCTGACTTGACCAGTCAGCAATGGAGTGTAACTGACTGGAGGATGAAAGCTGAGCTAGTAGTCAGAGCTGAGCAGATTCATCTTGTTCCCCTAACTTAGTATGGTTCAAACATTTTAATTTTGATTTTTTTGTTTCATTTATGGAAGCAGCAAAGAGGCAAATGCATTCTGGAAGAGGTGAGAGCTGAGTAGCTCTATTGCCTTTGTATAGAAAATCCCAAATCTTGAAATCCCTTCGCAGGTGTGCATCTTTTGCCAAATGGATTAACTAACATAACTAGTTAATGATTACCTTATGCTGAAAACTATGTGAAAATAAAAATTTGAAGCAATGTGATATATAGACAAAGCCTTCAGACAATATTAACTGTCGTTAGCTTAGATTAACTCTTATACCAGAGGATTAACCTCTGAACCTGTTAATGGTGCCTAATGAAGGCAAGCAATTGTTAGGAGATGAAAGTATTTTTGTCTTATTTTATGGGTGGGGGACTAAATCAATGGAAAGTGACCATAACATCCTCCAGACAGAATAGACAAATGCCATTTCAGGGCTTGAGGATTGAGTGTCTCCCTGGTGACCAGCCTGACCTGTGATTAATCTCAGATGTCAAGGGGTTGGACTTGGTGATGCTCATAGCTCCCTTCCAACTCAGGATATTCAGATTCTGTGTGCAAAGTAGATGTTTGAACCATGTAACTGATAGGGAAATAATACTAAGTTTGACCACTAACCTACAATACTGATATGATGGTTTTCTCAATGTCGTGCAAAACAAATGTAGCAAGCCCAGGAACCGATCTCCAATGTCTTGAGCCTCAGTATGGCAAGCATAAGACCATTTTTTCCCTTTCTGAAACTTTTCTGCTGAATTGAAAACTTGATAGTTAATTGTTCTTTTTTCTGTGTGTCTACCAAATCACACCGCTAATTGTTAGTCAAGGGCACTATGCACTTGAGTTAGACATTCTTTTCAAAATAAGTACATGTATTAAAAGGAAACATGGGGCAGCAGTGCCAGCACACCTTGAACAAAACAAATGGTGCAAACTAAGATTCTAGGCAACTTATTTGCCTATTGCTGACAGCAGCAAGGGAAAACCTGGAAATACCTATTAGTAAACGAACCACTTTGATAGCTTAGGGAAACAAATTAACTGAAAGATTAATATGTACTTTTTTTCTTTTTTGTTATACTGGACATTGAAAGTGAATGTTATATGCAAATCCTATTTATTTAAGTCCTCATAGCTCTTTCTAAATGGTATAATCAATGCCACTAGGTACTATGTTATCACTAATTCTGATGCTAAGCTCTTATACATCAGAGTGACATACTATTAAATTATTTTCTAGTTGAAATACATTTGTGCCTATGAACCTATGTTGGATAATAGCAACACCTTTCCAGTTCTGCAGTAGTTAATAAGTTCAGGTATTGATGTACAATTCATCACAGAAAGATTGCACTGCTTAATTACATTCTTCTGGGGATGTAGATACAAAAGGATAAAGGTCCTATCTTAGTGTATCTATTTCCCCACAGGGAAGGAAACTATACTGTTCTCCAGTATACACACATACACAGATGTATTACAACTGTGCTTACACTGAGGAAGGTAGTAGCATAAATATTTCAGTAAGAAATCACATTCCTAACAGAAATAGTACTGGTACAACCACTGCATGTGTGCCAGACTCCACTGGCAACAGCTTTTTCCTCATTCCCATGATAACAACATTAATAATAGTGAAGTCCTTTAGACCTAATGTTGCATACGAGTGTAATTCTGAAGGACAATAACCTCACTGGCTGAAGATAATCTGCAACAAGGTGATCAGGGCAAATGGCTGCATTAACAGCAATGCAGGTAAGTGCTGTGGATAGAAATGGATGTATCTTCCCTGCTCCTGATTATTATGTCACTCAGACATATACTAACTTCCAGTATCAATGGGCTATTTCAAAGGTTATCAAAACTTCATCATGAATGTAAGTGTTCTGCTGGATCCATAATCTTTTTTAGAAGGCATATTTGTGAAGGCTTTGATGTTTTTAGTCATGCTCTATTTCTCCTTCTGAAACTCCAGATAAATGGTCTAGAGTATATTTACCCTATTTTAGTGATGGGGAAAAGAATTAGGGAGAGAGACCTTCCAACAAGCTTTTACTGTTTTAGGTATTTTTATTTGTTACTTATACTTTTTCTTTCAAAGGAAAAATCCTGGTCTTTTCAATCCATCTTTAGAGAAGTTGCTTACATGTTTTTGTGCCTTTAACCATTACTATCATTCTTCTCTGACTGCACTTTTATTATTCCACAGTATTCCATCTTTTTGGACAGTACAAAGCAAAGTATTTCAGATCATACTGCAACACATACTAGTACTGTGACTTCACCTGCAATGTTTTCTGTTCTACTCCATTTGTCTGAGAACTCACTTTTTTGAAGTGTGATTTCCTGTTAAATGGACATCTCTAGTGGGCTAGCAACAGAGTCCATCTTTTCCTAAACTGCTACCATTAATATAAAACAGTAAGTGCAAAAGTAATTCAACTTTCCTCTCCAATTGTTGAAAGTGTCTATATCTCTGGAAATCACTATTCTGAGAATATTCCTTGAACTTGAAAGCATAGCAGATAGGCTGGTTATGGCAATTGCATATCATCTTCTAAGATACAGTAGCCATAGTTATAGCAATGAAGAGAGTACAAGTGGTCTAAGACTCATTTCAGCTAATTACACCTGCTGTAGGTAAAATGCTCTATCGTGGTCAAAGATGACCACACTGGCACACACTGATCTCCTGACAAACGTGTTTGGGATTAACATGAGATCGAATGACTAACTTCTGTGTCTTCTGAAGGATTGTCTGAATTTACACTGAGAGATAGGAAATGCCTCACATATTCTGTTGCTCGACTCCTTTATATGTTGTTCCACGAATTACATCCTCAGAGAGTAAATATCTGTGGAAATCTAACTCCAAATTCCCATTATTGTTTGAATAATGGTTATTGGATGATACTGTTTTGAAATGCCATGGAAAACTTCTAATTATTCTGTACAAGGCTCAGAAATTTTCCCACGAGTTTCCTTTGTGGTGTGTTTTGCTAAGAAGTGTGACATAGGTTAATATACGTTAAATGGTGCAATCTGGACTAATTCAAAATTAAACAAAATTAATCCTTGTCCTTGGATTAAGGGAGAGAGATGGAAAACTTTAAATATTAAGCCAAACTTGAGTTTGGTGACAACATTAGTGAACTGCTATCTATACATATTAAGTTTTTTTCGTTGTTATAGAATAAGCCTGAACAATGATGACATTCGTTGCTTACATTTTAGGTAGATAATTTTAACAGAGCCGGAAATCCACAAGAGCCAATCTAAAAATTTCTAAGTATATCACCAGAATTTAGGTCATACCTTGAAAGAAACACAACTATTCAACAAGAAAAGGAAAGGATGCTTATTCACTAACTGGAAATGTCTGAAATAGCAGAGCTGTTCTCCAGATGAGATATGATGAAGACATGCCAAGTTCCTGAAAAAAATCTTCTGTTTCATACTTGCTATGCCAGACCTGGAACTGAAAGTTGACCGAAACCGAAAGCACACCGATATGTATCAGGGAACACAGTAGTTCAATTTTACTAAGGGAGGCCATACTTACTGCATATAAGAAGGGGTGTAGACACATCCTAAAGGACCTCTTCCCATTCCAGTGGTATCATCTACCTGCAAGGTGTCCTTGTTGGCCATTGCTAGTTTTTCAAGTATCAGAGAGTAAGGATGGGTAAGATGTGACAATATGAGCTTTGTCCAGTTGTAGCTCAGACAAAGCAGCACACACATTGCAGCTGATGTGGTGCAAAGCATCTTACCTGGCCTCGCCTGAGAACAGACATGACTCCACTTAGGCTTTTATTCTGCAGTGTATGTATCATACTGAAAAGCAAAGTGGCATGATTCATAAAGGAACAAATGAAAGGAGAACTAAGTTGAAAGAGAAAGTATTTGGGGGTTGGAGTTTAGAAATAGGTTTCAGTGGAGTTAGGAAATGTTGAAGATCTAGGGATGTGGGCATTAGTGGTGGTGGGAAGGCAGCTAAAGTAACTGTTGGTCCCCTTTTAATGACAGCTGTTGAGTACAAATCCTCTTTCCGTGGGGGTCTGATTGCTGGGAATGGGGAGAGGGAGTTTCTGAAGAAGCTGGGAATGAGATTGGGAGTCTTAAATCTAGTGCTGTAAAGCAGCAACCTGACTTCCCTAGGCTCTAAAGGTGGTGGGAAAATGGGATTGTAGCAAAACCGTGGTGGGGGTAGGGGGCAGATTAAGGACAGCCCTTCAAGTGGAAGCAATTAAGGAAGGACTTCTAAGAAGGTTTTTTCCAAATAATTTATGATCAGAGTGACCCAGGTTAGCAAAATCTGATTAAACCGCAAATCTGTCACTAGTATTTCCCCCCATGTATCCAGGACATTTCTTTCTCACCATTTTCCTTGCTGTCTCCAGTGTGATTACAACTGCAGACACAGTTAAGGAAAATTGAAGAATATTAATTCTTCTATGTGTTTAGACCTGTAAAAACATTTGCTTACAGCCATTAGCTTTTCAGTTTGTCTCCGTTTGTATATTTTTCCTTCTTATAATTTCTCCCAGAAGGGTTGCCTGGTTGTGTGTTTTTTCAGGCTTTTACTGCTTTACTGTGATCTTATAAATCTGATTGTTCTTTTTTCCCTATGTTGCTGCTCTGGCAATAACACACTTTTTCCTGATGTGAGGTTGTGCATCAATGTTTCTTTTTTTTTTTTTCTCTAGCATTACTCCTTCTTTGGTAAATGGGTTGTAAAAAACCTATCATTTTCATTTCAGATGCCAGGAGTGAGTTGACAAAGAAGACTTTCTGCATACCCTGCTGCTCTGCCTGGAAGGGAAGGAGCAATAATCTTTTTGTACACCACACGAAGCAGGTGATAGTCTTTTGCAACTAGAAGGATGTGAAAACTTTGTGAAAATCGTGCTGTTTAATACTTTCCCATGGCAAAGGTTAGCTCCTACATGTGCGTGCTGGTTGAATAATACATTTTCCTATTAAAGCGATATGCTTCAGAATGATTTTGTAGCTGATGACAATGTAGGAAATATAGTTTGCCACTGCATTTATTAGGGACACATGCCACAGTCCTAGCTGGGTGCTGCATATCACAAAATACAGAGAGGCATGCATAGTCTGTTTGAAGGCTGTTTATTTCTAAAATGCAGACATTTAAAAGAGCAGCAAAGGGCATGTTATTATGCAGACTTTCAGGCATATTAAGTCTATTTGGAGAAATATGATACAGATATATTGCTGGCAATGCACAAAGAGGCTATAGGCAAGCTATGTGCTAAACAATGTGGATTTTACAATATGGAAATAAAAATTGATTCCATGAATGCTTAGTAGTAATATATGCAGTCTAGGAGGAAGGCTTGCTAAATTGAATTAAAAAAATACAGAATTTATTGCAACCATTTTGGACTTTGGGAGGCAACATGACCTTGTCATTACAATACCTTCCTGATATCTATCTGATAGGAAAAGGGAATTTCTCTTTTAGTTCAGGAACAGTTACTTATATTTCCTTCCTGACAAATAAAACTGAAATGGAAGAAGAAACCTTTTACCTATGGGCACCTCATTCTTATTAATTCCTGCTGGTTTTTGTCAGCATTAGAAAATACATTGTAAAAAATGTCACCAAAAATAAATTCAGGTGGAAGGTATTTAATTTCCCTCTGCCATACTGCTGACTTAATATGTGTTCTTTATCAATCAGAAAAGGAATCTAAATACTTTATAAAGGAGAAGGAAACTCGCCTGTTTTCTGAGGTTAAAAATATGTTTTTGTTTTTTTTTTAAAAGGTTGGCATTGTGAGGCCTATATTCAATATGACAGATGTAGATAAATTAATTAAATAAATTCTCAACAAGTAGAACTTTTAAAATATTGTCAAAGCTGTGTTGTTTCATATTTAAAAAAAAAAGGTTTATATACTCATTAGGCACTTAGGATTTGTTTTCTCAATGATTTGGCCAATTTTACTGAAGTAAAACCTAGAGTAGAAGGGTAATACTTAATATGTACTTCTCCGAAACAAATTCATATGCGAGGTGAATGAAAGTGAGAGCTGCTCTTAAATCACAAAAAAAAAAAGAGATTGAGAGCTGGGCCTGTAATGGAGACACAAGCAGGAGAGCAAGAACCAAATGAGCTAGGAAATCAAAAGACAACATGGGCATCATGAGGGCTCTTCAGATTTCACAGTGACTCAGAAGTTGAAAGCCTCATAAGCTATAAGCAGAGGAATGTGAGAACAAGAAGACTCCCTCCCTCCTTTATTCTGCTACATAAACTACTTGGATTACATAATTAAAAAAAAAATCCAAACACTTAAACAAAAGCCAATTGAAAAAAAAATCTACCAGATGGAAACAAATTCTAGCTACTTAGCAACAAATGGAATAAAACCAAAGGAAATCTTGAACTGAGCATGAGAGTCACTGTCTCAGACCTGCTTCTTAACATGTGGTTTGGATTATGCCTGGTTCCTGGAACAGGACCCATCGTGGGTTTGGCTTTAAAGTGCCAGTCCAGCACTGGAATGTTTTCTGACACTTTGAAATAGCTATCACAGTGTATCATAAGCAAGGGTTTATTGCTGTCAGAATCCACACTGGAAAAAGAGATGCTTTATAGCTTCTGCTGCTCCATAAAGAGAAGCATCTGAGTAGGGATGTAATTAAACATTCAACATCTCAAGCACTATGTGCAATGTTAATCTAAGCAGGTAAATCAGCTCAGCATGAATAACAGTGCAGAGGGCATGTGGTACAAGAATTTACACAAAAAAATAAAAACAAGAAAGCACAGCCTTTTTCAGGTACTGAATAATAATCATCAAAATGGACTCTACAAGGACAGGCTACTGACACAAAAGGAAAGCAACTGTAAAGCAGATACACACCCCAGAAAACCAACAGAATGCAGATTATAGAGATTGCTTCTGCTTTCCTATTCCCAAACTTCCTAGGTATTAGTACTTCAAGAAACAGTTCTCCAGCTCTTTCCACATGATTAAATTTTGGTTATCTCAGTGCAGCAGGATAATTGTATGCAGATCTGCAAGAATTTCACATTGTTATCTCCTTTTAAATCTTTAATATACATAACCCTTTGTTTTCCTTTAAAAACAAAACAAAACAAAACTGTTAAGTTGGCTCTTGAGATTTGAATTGTTATTGCTTGCTTTGGCAAGAGAAATTAAAAGGTTTGCTAGAAAAATTGACAGATTACCAAAATTAAGCCACCCATAAGTCTTAAAAACTTCCAGAGAGCTGAAAAATTCAACTAAAACTTTATGATACCATTTGTTTATACAATTTATATGACAATATCAAAGCCTTGGAACTGGTCTTTTCTGGGATAAGTCTTAAGCTTACAGAAATGGTTATTTAATATATTTTCTTCATAAATCTGTCTGATCTGTTGACTAGGTTTGTGCTTTTCACAAAGGAGGAATAGGAAGTCTGGACATGAACTCCACATTTCAAGCTATCAGTCCAAGGACTACCGTTACTTCTACGTAGTCCCAATGAAACTGAAGCTGAGCTTCAGGTATTCCCCTCATATGTACCCAGATATCTAGCCCTTTCCAGATATCTAGCTTTCTTATTTCTACTACATCAAAAAGGAAGAATAACAAGGAACTCATCATGAGTTGCCACATTCCATAAGATGGGATGCCACATCTTATTCACTCCTTCCAATCATGAAGACACAGTTGAGACAGCAACTCCTTTGGCATCATGCATTTAAGAACCTAAGGTCCTTATTCAATTAACACAGAAAGGTAGGTGCCTCCTCCATTCACCTGCAGATATGATCCAGAGAACACTGACTTTAGAAACTCAGAGCAAAAATCTTCTCACACAAGTTGAGATGCTGAGCTGAGACCATGGATATACTCCATCTTGTGGAGAGAAGTCAAGCCACAAAGATGCTCACAGTTACCTGCAGGATCTATTGCTTTAAGTAAAATTCCCTGGTGTCACAGTTGGGCAAACCTTGAGATCATGTTTGCTTCCAGTTTGATACTGGGTACAAAATCAAGAGAAAGAAACTTAAATACATCTTACCTTAGAAGTTCTCCTTCCTAAGTTCCTGTACAAGTGGCTGCTTATCAGAAATGACCCTTGTGGTGGTGTTCTGGGTCTATTCAGCTTTTTGATACTTTTGATCTGCTCCTTCTTCCAAGGCAGAGAAATTTGCAATAACTTTTTCGATTTTATTTTTTTTTTTTAAAAATGGATTTTTAATGTTATAATGTTTCCCCAAGTTTTGTATTTTTAAGCAAACATTCTATATTTTTAAGCAACATTTACTGGGAAAAGTGCTCTACTTTCTTTTCAGCTACATTTGTCTTGTTGCCTTGTCTTGTGCAATGCTACTGTGCAAGACCCTACCTCCCTGCACGTAGAAGCAGAAATAGTTCAATGGTCTCTTGATGACAAAGTGGAATACCACAAGATGTTTAAAAAGTGAAATGTTAATATTTTGGGAAAAGAGTTTCCTGATTTATGAGCCTGAAGATGAAGACCCCTGCTTGAGTCTTAAAGCTCTACAAAAACATGAGAAATAAACCCCCAAACCTTTACAGATAGTCAAACACACACATGTAGAGCAAGCATAGATTTCAAATTCACAATTCCTGTACTTTTTTTGTAAATTATTTTGACTGATAAAATAGTTCTCTCAACAGAGATTGAAGTTTACTGCACTAATCCATGTTTTCCCAAAGAATCCACTACCGTAAGTGTATCCATCAATTAAACATTTTAAAACCTGTCACCTGTTTTCAACCTCACAAGTTGTTTTGAATAACATGCACACGATAATTATCTTAGTCCTCAGCCACAGTCTGTTTCCACCCTCCAAAGGTCTTCTGGTGGTATATTTGTACTGCAGCTATAGTGTTATCTTTAGCTGTTTTGCAAATTTATATGACCACACATCATTGCTGTTGCTGAGCACATTTTCCATAACATGGTGGATGATGGTCTCTGGTTAAAAAGAATTATTTTGGCAGTGCTAATTGATGGGGCTGCAAATATTTTATTGTCTAAACTATTACCCTGACAGGAGTTTTTCTGGAGCAGTATGGACCTACTTGGCAGAAATCTCCTTTATATAGGATGAAAATACATCATGTTAGAAAATGTATCAGCTGCTCGTGATTAACACTAGAAGCACTGACATGTTTTCTATTATGATGCATTTTCCCATTATAGGGAAGTGATATATCATATTATTTAAAGTCCATATTAAGGACAAGTATATGGACTGCCAGAATAATGATCAGCTGTAGATGCTGTATGAAGGTAATCTCTTGGTCTATGCTCAGGTGCTCTACCAAGTGAAGCTTACTCCATCACAGGAGGCACAAAAGTGTCTCCTGTGTGTTTTTAGCTTCCATACATTCATTTTGCCTCACAGATGAAAATCAGATACTGCTGGTCTCAGATGGTGTAAAGGCTGCTAACTGGAAGTATGCAATAAATAACAGTGTTCACAATTGTAGCCAGAGACCAATTTTGGAATATACATATTGTTTTTCAGATAGGATTCAGTTAGTTAAAATGGCACAAATTATCAGTAATTATTTATACTCTGCAATCATGACTATTCAAATTAAATGGCTTATGGTCTGTGCACAATCTAACAAGCAACTAATCTTCACATTATTGCAAGCAGTATGTACACATCTTGCAATATGGCATTCTTGTACTGCACGGTAACCAGGGGGAGATATTTTTTCTTTCCTCTATATTCCTGGAAATGAGGAAAGGACGACACTAAAGTAAATAATTTTCTGGCTGGTTTCACTTAAAAGCTCCTGTGGAATCTGCTGATAGCTTGAAAAGAACTTAATAAAAAGTTGGAAAAGGGGAGATTGAATAGGATAAGTGATAAGAACAAAGGTGAAGAGAAACCGTGAAAGATTAATCTAGTGAAGTATACTGAGCTTTGAAAGAATCCCTTGAATTAGACAGCTCTCAAACCACTTCAGCTGAATGTGGACCCTGGAGTACAATTTGCAGTGGTACCAAATTGATAGAAATTGTTTTTCTATAAAGCACCTTGGAGTGTTAGCTTTGATTAATCAGAGGCAATTATCACAGCTAACAAAGCATAGCTACAAACATAGAGAAACCACAGTCATGGCAAAGTTCACAGCCTTCTTGCCCCTAGACATATGAAGTTCCAGAAGAATGTGGTCCATATGCAGACCAATTTGTTGTATGCTATTGCAAGTATATTTTCCAAGCACCACAGCTTTTTGTTTGCTTCAAAAATAGATGAGCTCAAGTCATAAACACCTCTGCACTTGGGAATTTTGAAATAACTTGACTAGTTTTCTGTAAACATTCAAGCAACAAGATGCATAGGTTTCATAGTGCACCTCGACCATTGCTAGGGTCCTAAGCCAACTTACAGATCTGGGGTAAATCAGTGCCAAACTGAATGAAAAATGAAATCTTCTTTTAAATGGAACAATTGCTGGTATTCCAGAGGCCAGACTTCCAGTGAACTCTTTCATCCTTTTGCTCATTTTGCTGCTTTAAAATATTTTGGGCTAAATATCACCTGGTATGGAGAAGCAGGTTGGATTCATAGTCTCTACTGAGTTTACTTGCAATGGACTTCAGTTTTTGCTGTCCCCATCTAGGGGGGGAGTAACAACTTCAACTGCCTCAGCTAACTCCATCAGGGAACTGTGAATCAAGGTCCTGCCCTCCCTGTTCTAAACTTAGAGATGCTTGCAAATAAACTGGACTCATTGATGGTCTCTATAAATACAGCAAGTTATGGATTGTGGCAAGTCAGGGTTGAACAGGAGGCTTATTCAGCCAGCTCTGCAATGGGAGCTGTGATACCTGACAAAAGGATCAGTGGTCAGATGGAGGCAGCAAATTCTTATAGCTCCTTGGTCTGACTGTGAGCCAGACTCTACATTAGCTGTTTCAGGGCCAGAAGGGTGACCTGAATTCTTATTGCCTGTGTTCAAGAGAACAATTACATCACTTGAAATGCAGGCTGACAAAGTTCCCCTGAGCTGCGCTTACGGCTACTCTCTGCATGTTCAAAAACAGCCACTGAAATGCAGAACATAATATAATCACTAGTTTTTTAAATGTTATTGTCTGTATTTCATCTTTTCCCAGGTAACATCATAAACATTTATTTCCATGGGTAGTAGGGTTAGAGTTTTTTTATAGTATTTTACCATAAATCACTAGACCCTCCAAAACAAATAAAAGAGTAATTGTTTCCTTATGAAAGCTATCACAGCAGCTCACCTTGAAGACCTATTTCTTTCTTTTCCTAAGTGCTGTTGGAAATAATCCAAATATATTGGAAGTTATGCTTTCTATTTTGCAATGAGGAAATGGAGGCATGGGGACATTAAGACCGTAGCTCAGAAAACACTTTCAGAGCTGCAGAACCAATCCCTGTTTTACATGGCTGTCATAGTGCAATTCAGAATCCTAGGCAAGGTGCCTATGTGCCCTGTGCTCATCATGGGGTGGCCTGAGCTCCTCTGAATGGTGACACAATTACAGCAGCTACTTAGAGGAAATACTTGTCCCGGGGGTGAACCTCAAGCTCTGACTCAGCATTGAGAAGTTGCCATCCCCTGCAGTGAAGAAGCCCTGCTCGATGCGGAGCACCTGAACAACCAGCGTCTCGCGGTGATGCCACCACTTGCCTTTTGCATAGCAGAAATAGGAAAGGGGGGGGGGGGGGGAATAGCTTCATCCCCTCTCAGCCTGAGGATGTCCTTTGCCTCCTCTGAGGGCCTCCCCACCCAACAAGATACAGACAAAAGTGGCAAGGGAGGACTTACCCTCCCTCCCCTCTGCTGTAGCTGTGCTACTGGAAAGATCATGGCACCAATGGTAAAGAGCACAAGAAAAGACCATAATTGCATCCTACACAGACAATGGCAGGGGTAAGAATGCAGCAGTCCCAGTGCTGTTCTCTTTCACAAAGGCAGCCTTCACCATCACCATCTTCTTTTCTTTCTCCTTACCCACTCACTGCTGTGAGGCAAAGGGGTGTCCTAAAACTGATTTCTGCCTGACAGCTTGCAACACAACTTCAGTGTCATGTTTCATAATCCTGGATCTCCTCCTTTTTACTAGGTTCTCAGTTGGGTTTCTTTGGCGGGGGGTTGGTTTGGTGTTTTTTTTGGTCTCCCCCCCCCCCCGCCATGCTTCACCTCTAAAATTAGGAGCTGCATTTAGGTTAGGGACTGCAGCCTTCTTGACTGTGGTGCCGTCCTTCCTTCTGTCCAGCAGCAAGCCATCAGCCATTCTGCACTGCACTCTGCGGAGAAAGTTTCAAGAGAAGAAGGAAGGCCTTGTGCCTTCCAGCTCTGCTGGGGTAAACAGTGGGGCAGGACTTTTAAGGCAAAATGAGTAGGACGATTTTTGGTTTGATTTATTTTTCTGTGTGGTGGTAGTGCTCTGAAGCTAATCTCTATTGTATTATGAATTGTACATACCTGTAGCAGTGATGGCCAAGAAAATGTTGGCTGTCACAGTAAACTGTGCAAAATGAAATAGCATGAAGTAAGTGCTGAGCAAAAAGACACAGAGGTTTCATTTCTTATTGAAAAGTATTGCCATCTCTGTAGAAAATTGATTCCTTCAACAGTCAAATCTTACAAAAATGCATTAGGAGTACAGAAAAAATTATCCTCCTTTAAAAGCAAAAGTAGCAAAATGTAGCCATTTTGCCAGGTTTGCAAGTTTCATTTTTCTTAAAAATGCAATTGCAAATGAGTATATTTTTAAAATTGCACAGAAGGCAAAAATGAGAAAAGTTTGGGATCCAAAAAAAAATTGGGGTCTCTAGCTCAGCCTGCCCCATTAGTTATGGCTTAGCAATGTGCATTATGCAAATACAGCAACGAGCCATTTAAAACCCGATTAAAGACCTGACCTACAGATTAAGTAGTGCCATCTTAATATTGCACATGAAAGGAATGTCCTGTGTTGCAGGCTAAGATAGCAAGGAATAGGAGGAACTACTCTGGGTTTAATTTTCCGATGCTTATTCAAAAAATAAATAGATTTGTGGGAACAAATAAAGAAAAATGAAATCCAGAACTGATGACCTGTAAAGTCTTTGCTTTAAGTACAATCGTCCCTTATCTGCAGTTTTTTAAGGAGCAGATAAAAATATTATGCAAAATGTTAATGACACATGACAGACTTTAAAAATTTTTTTACTATCTTCCTTCTTTATACCAAAATTATAGCTATAAGGAAGCTTTAGTATTTCTTTCTAGATAGGGAGAAAAACCTTTTTTTTTTTTTTTAAGTATTACCTTTCATTCCATTTATCTTCTATAAGAGAAGGAGTGAAGTACATTTATAATATGATGAGATTAGAAAATGCAGACAATATGAAAGGATATGTGCTCAATATTATAAGAATATTTTTACAGGTAGCTTTTTCTACTTTAGAAAAACTACTTGCTGCTGTTGTATTGCTCCCTTTGTGATGTAGGATGAGAATTGGTTGGGATGCAATGCTGCTTGCAGCTCAGGCGGTTGGGATAGATGCCTTCATTTAATTGGATTGTATAAGCTTTCAGATATGAAACTGTAGGCTGCTGGTGTAAACAGTTGATCAAATTAAAATGCCTTCTTGGACAATAAGGAAGCAAAGAAAATAGCTTTATCTGCTTATTACTTTAAAAACATCCTTGCGCTAAAGGGGAAAAAAAAACCCACAACAGAAAAAAGATAGCAAAGATAGGAAAGGTGAAGGCACTTTTGAGAAAGGAATTTTCTTATCATAAAAATGTTGTCAGCTAATAGATGAATAGGTCAGTTGAACAAGCTCTTTAAAATCCATGTGACAGTGGTTACAAAGTGAAAATGGGTAAGCAATTTACAGAATGTAATTTACTCTTTGAACATTAGTTTTACATTGAGGCAATATTCATGATCAGACTACAAATACTTTGGTTAGAATTACTGCATTTCGGGATAGATCTTTTGTGAGTTGATTACAAATAATCCTGCCACAGGTATATGTGTCTTCTAGTTTTGAAATAGGATCTTCAGTGTTTGGTTCACATCATAGCTTTTGAATATCCTGAGTAAGTTTAACCCAGTGTCCTGGTTTCAGCTGGGATAGAGTTAATTGCCTTCCTAGTAGCTGGTGTGGTGCTATGTTTTGAGTTCAGTATGAGAAGAAAGTTGATAACACTGATGTTTTCAGTTGTTGCTCAGTAGTGTTTAGCCTAAAGTCAAGGATTTTTCAGCTTCTCATGCCCAGCCAGTGAGAAAGCTGGAGGGGCACAAGGAGTTGGGAGGGGACAGAGCCGGGGCAGCTGACCCAAACTGGCCACAAGGGTATTCCATATCATGGGAAGTCCCATCTAGTTTAGGAACTGGGGGGAGTGGGGGTGGGGGGAATCGCCACTCAGGGAATAACTGGGTGTTGGTCGGTGGGTGGTGAGCAATTGGATTGCGCATCGTTTGTACATTCCAATCCTTTTATTATTGCTCTTGTCATTTTATTAGTGTTATCATTATCATTATTAGTTTCTTCTTTTCTGTTCTATTAAACCGTTCTTATCTCAACCCATGAGAGTTACTTCCTTTCCCGATTTTTTCCCCCATCCCACTGGGGGCGGGGGGAGAGTGAGTGAGCGGCTGCGTGGTGCTTAGTTGCTGGCTGGGGTTAAACCACGACACCCAGGAAAAAAAGGGCTGGAAGCCAAAAGGATCTTAATTCTCTGAGGTAAATCTGTTTAGGAATGGTACTGCACACAAAGGATTAAAGATTTCTGCCAAGTTTATATCCCTTTTACTTTTCTGAGTCCCCTTAACTTTACCCTCTGCAATACCATTAGCCAAACTGTAACCCTAGAAAGATTTGGGTTTTATTTGCTTCTAGAGTTTTAGACAAGGATCTCTAGCAGTTATTGTACTCACACCACATGCAATTCACGCAGCCCAGGTTAGAGTGCAGAATCTCACTCTAACTTTTTTTGTAGGAAATTCTGAGAAAACAAGCCTAACAAAAAATCCTGCAGCTGTGAATTCTTGCATTTCTGTGTAATGATGTTCCTGCATATAATGAGTATCAGTGCTGCAATTTTGAATTACAAGAGGACAACTTAACTCCAGTAAAAGTCAGTTTTCACTTGTGTTTATAATTTCTAAATTGTTGTACTGTCTCTTTACAAATGATCAAGGAAATGTTTTCATGGGGATGATTCCATTTTGTGCTTATCTTTCCTGATCATCACAGTTGTAGTTTTGGTTAGATTTCACACCAAAATGCAAGGATAATTCCATAACCCCGAGGAAGCAGGTCCCTCATTCAGCACAGAGGAACTCACTTTTGTGTTGGTTCAGGTCTTCTGGGGCTCCAACCACTGGCTGTCTGGGGATGACAGGGGCTAAATCTTGTATTGCATGCTGAGTTCTTCTGGTACTTATTTGACTGTAGTCGTACAGTGCGACTGTAATTATCATATTTGGCCCTACTTATTGGATTGCTCACTGTTAGATTATTCTATATTCTGCCAGGTTCGGAAAAGGAAAATAAGGAAAAAAAGAAATACCAAGAGAGGCATTTACACTGGCTAATTTTAGACATCTATCTTTGTGTTCTGCATCTCCCTCTGAAGGCCCTTTTTTCTTTCTACTGTTTGCATACTCTAGAACTAAGATCTCCTTTAACATTGGTGCTCATGTATGATTCAGCTTTTTGACTAAATAAATTTTATGTTTTGCCATTTTAATTCTGTCATAACCAAATAAATTCCAGTTGCTGGTAAAATGATTTGAGCATTTTGGGTTCATATTAGAAACAAAGAGTAAAGCATCTGGAAATTATTTGGGCTTTAACCTATCTATGCAATTTAATATGGATTAAAGTCTCTGTTGCAAACAAATAGACTTCTGTAAGAGTGATTATACTTATGGATTCAATGTAGTACGCAGTGTTAAATTTACTGTAAATTTCCTGAATTATTCCACGGAATTCAAACTGGCACAGACATAATTAAGACTGGTTCCAAAATCTGGAAGTTGGACTACAGTAGGCAGAATTTTTCCATGCTGGAAGTTTCAGGATTGGTTGTTCTTTCAGTTGCAAGTTTATTTCACTGTATATTTGATAAACAAGATTTTACAATAGAGAGATTTCAACACCTTCAGCTTTAGAGTTCAGCATTTCTGTCTGTTAAACAAACTCAACCAAAATTCTTCCTCTGCACTTTGTTACATGTCCCTCCTTCTGCAGGTTTCTGTGCTATGTTTTAAGGCTTGGAAGGTTAAGAAAAACTTACAGAATGACTTTCCAATAAGAAGAGATTGGAAAATGACTAAGGCAAATTTGGGTAATGATAATAAAATAACCCACCGATTATCCACTGTCAGGCACTGACAGCTGATGTACGTTCAATATGTGGTGAGTACCGTCAGTTTTATCAGACTGTCTCCATAATGTCATTGCTCATAACTCTATATGCTGTCGTTTTGGTCTGAGACATGAACAATGGCTTTGTCCTATGAAAAGCAAATATTCCCTGTGCTTTGTCTCTTCAGAGTAACAGGACACACTGGTCAAAATAAGGATGGTCTAAGTGAAGGCTGAAATAAATTGTCTAGCATTTTATTTTGCTAAGCCTCAAGATAAATAATGATTTGCCAGTCCATGTGTGGTCACACTCTTGTTCTTGCTGCTAATAATCATACTTATGGCACTAAACAATTTTTATAGCCAGTAATATATCAGCCCAGCAAACAAATATGAATCAGTGAACCTGCTGAAAATTCTGTCAGAAATGCCCTTCCTCCACAAAGTCAGCAGAGCATAACACATCAGAATAAAGGTCAGCACAACCCCAATTTAAACATTGCTAGTCATCTTTGATTGGTTTTGACTCTGAGTCCCATTTATCAGTGTTAGCTACTGAAATGATCTCTGTATTTCCAAACTGTTTCTAATTTGTTCCACTGCAGTCCTTAAAAAGAAAGACAATAATTTCTTCCTCTTCCCTTTGTTCAACATCTTTTGCTTTCTCCATATAAAGGATTCTTAGGATTCCAGGAGTAGACAGAACTACATTAACATTACTACTACTACTACTGCTACTACTACTAGTGCTACTACTTATTACTATTACTTTTACTACTATTTCTGAATTTTTTAATTACTCTCTGATAAAAAATAACAGAAGTGAGGAAAATAACAGAGAATCCTAAAGACCACTGCTCCCAAATGTTAGCTTTTTCTTAACCAGAACCATCAGGAAAGGCTAAAATTGGGTGGTTTATAAAGTTTTTTGCCATTTTTCTGGTGGGCAGCTGAAGAAAATGGGACAGTATGTGCTTTTAGCTTAAGGGCCAATAAAACTGATGAAAAGGGTAAGTGTAGGAAATGCCATGAGATGAAGAGGAAGAAAAAGACAATAAAGGTAAATAGATTTGGTAGGAAGCCAGCCTCCTTTTGCTAGTTCACAGAAAATGGAAGCTGCCTTTAGCTGAAGATCTTTCCTGAGTGGATCAAAAGGAACAAAGGTGTTCACTGTTGTCCAATTTGTTTAAATATTCATAGCACAGCCAAGGGCAAGATTCTCCTCCAGTTTAATCAATGGGAACATTGCCACTACCTGCAATAGGAGTGCTTACGGCCTGGTTTCCCTAAATGAACACGATGTATATTCCTCTATGCAACATGAATATTCACAGGCTTTGAGCCAATTTGCAGCTCTGTTTTCCATTTATTTGACGATTCCATTGCCTACACATTATCGTCTAGTGACATTTAAAATGCTGTATGGTATCTGAGGCATCTAAACAGGGCTGGTACATATGTCACAGGACTTAATGGGACCTGTGCCTCCTGGAGTGGCAACAGCCAGCCAGGTTGATTGCCCTAGGGTATCTCAAATGACACTAGATGACTATATTAAGGCAAATGTTTCACCTCAGATTTGCTGACCATAAGCTTCCAGTCTTCTACCTCTGCTAAGGTGGCTTACCACTTGATTTAAGTCACAAAAATTAGTGAGGAGTTAATTTTGTTTGCAAAGAAATGTGCAAAGCAGAGTACTGCTCTAAGCATTTGGTGGTGATAGATCCATCTCCTTTTATCGCCATTATTAGCTCTTCCGAAGTGAACAGATTCTAAAGTTCATCAATATATCTCTTCTACTGTTAACTGACAAGGCGTTGGAACCACCTTACCATGTTTTACCTTACCAGGGCAAAACCAGAAGGGAAGCACTTAGTCTCTTGACATTTGCTCTCTAACCCAAATTATATTTTCTTTCTCTTGCAGGGCCCACATATTGCTCATTCAGTTATATAGGCATTTTGGCAATAGCGTGAGAGCTCTTCCCTTGATGTCTGTCAAGGCTTCATGTCAGTAGCAGTAAGGACACATCTTTTCCTGCTATAACTTGACATATGCCCAATGAAATAACCTAGTACATTAGCTCATCGCTTTTACCCTTGAATTAAAAGAAACAGAAAAAAAAAAGAATCTTTTGTTTGAGTGGGTAGTTGAAGCAGATAATATCCTTGGAAAGGAAACATAAACCTCTGTTTTTGTGCTTCTTGGAATTCTGTGTTTGCCTTAGCAGCTCAGCTAAAAGGAGAAAGCAGGTTGGTAAGCATGACTTGCATAGTTTGGTAAGGTCAACAGCAAGAATGACTATCTCTTGAAGCGTACAATTAAAACATTAAATCATTGATTTCCACAGACTTAGTGTGAATCTTTCTTCCCACCTGAATTATAACATGGTTTGACAGTTGAAGACAGATTTGTTGTTAAGTCTAAAATTCATGGTTGAATAAAGATTGAATATAAAGATGGAACATGTTTTCAAGCATGTATAAAAGCAAACATCTGAATCCGTATGCTGTACTCTCAGATGCCTAATAAAGGTCGGGAGCTGAAAAGAATATAGAGGGTTAGAGTGATTGACTTATAGGCAGTTGTTCAAGGAGCTGAATGTTGATAGCTTGGCCAGATAACTTAGCAGGATAAGGTAACAGTCTCCAAGTACTTGAACAGTATAACCATGAAAAAATGCAAGGGATTATTAAGGCCGACAAAAAGGGTATTTAAAAAACACCATAGCAGACAGTAATGAATAGCACTGTTTCCAGAGCATTTTGTACACAAACACCTTTATAATGAATTAAATCTTATGACATTGTATTGGGTTTGCGAGGCAAGGTTTTGGAAGTGGGAGGGCTACAGGGGTGGCTTCTGTGAGAAGCTGCTAGAAGCTTCCCCTATGTCCAACAGAACCAACGCCAGCCGGCTCCAAGAAGGACCCACCACTGGCCAAGGCTGAGCCCATCAGCGACAGTGGTAGTGCCTCTGGGATAACAGATTTAAGAAGGGGAAAAAACAGCTGCACAACAGCCACCGGAGAGAGGAGTGAGAACATGTGAGAGAAACAACCCTGCAGACCCCCAGGTCAGTGAAGAAGGAGGGGGAGGAGATGCTCCAGGTGCCGGAGCAGAGATTCCCCTGCAGCCCATGGGGAAGACCATGGTGAGGCAGGCTGTCCCCCTGCAGTGCAGGGAGGTCCACGGTGGAGCAGATATCCACCTACAGACTGTGGAGGACCCCACGCTGGGGCAGGTGGATGCCCCTGAAGAAGGCTGTGACCCCATGGGAGAGCCTGCACTGAAGCAGTCTGTGCATGAAGGACTGCAGCCTGTGGAAGGACCCACGCTGGAGCAGTTCATGAAGAACTGTAGCCCATGGGAAGGATTCACACTGGAGAAGTTCATGGGGAACTGTCTCCCGTAGGATGGACCCCATGCTGGAGCAGGGGAAGAGCGTGAGGAGCCCTGAGGAAGGAACAGCAGAGACAACGTGTGACGAACTGACTGCAACTCCCATTCCCCGTCCCCCTGTGTCACTGGCGGGGGAGGAGGTAGAGAAAACTGGGAGGGAAGTTGAGCCCAAGAAGAAGGGAGGAGTGGGGGGAAGGTTTTTTAAGATTTGGTTTTATTTTTTCATTACCCTACTCTGATTGGATTGGTAATAAATTTAACTGATTTCCCCAAGTCAAGTCTGTTTTGCCCATGATGTTAATTGGTGAGTGATCTCTCCCTGTCCTTATCTTGACCCACGAGCCTTTCATTATATTTTCTCTCCCCTGTCCAGCTGAGGAAGAGAGTGATAAAGCGGCTTTGGTGGGCACCTGGTGTTCAGCCACAGTCAACCCACCACAGACATCAACATGAGGAAACGAAAAAAGAAATATACCCCTCTTTATATCAGAGGATGGCTTAAACAGTTATAGGCAATTCCATAGTTATTCAAGGTCACTCAACAAGTCTTTAGACAATCCAAGTAGAACTTAGGGTTTTTTTTTATTTTTAAAGAGAATCAGGCCTGAAGCAATGGAAAAAAAGCAGTCAAAATAATTCCAGAAAATATTTTCCAAATGTAAAATCTATTATTCCGAGCAATAATCTTTGCAGGGAAACAGTAAGAGATGCAGCATTGGAGTTCAAACTCTGGAGGATATATTACAGAAAGCAATCTTGTGCTGACATTGGCATTGACTGCATGATTTAATGTTGGGATTTTTTTCCGCCCTATCTCAAATATCAATTATTTTAAATTAAACAAGAACTATCTCACAGGATTCATGCAATTTACCTTGTAAGAAGAGAAACTTTGAGCAAGACTGTAAATATACCTCTGAGTTTTTATGACATCAAGTAGCCTTGATTTACTGGTGTCTCTGCAACCCTATGCAGTACTGCCTGTAATTCAAGGCTGCTCATTGTAATACATAGCAAACATTTTACTTTTCTGTCTTCAATGTGTGTGAAATAGTTAATTAATATGAATCCAAGATGAATCCTGGCTTGCTTTTTTTTTTTTTTTTTTTTTTATGTGTATGCTAGTTATTTTTGTTAAGCTTGGCTTAACTATTGTAGGGTCCAACCCCCAGGCTATTTAGAGAATTTTCCCAAAGATGTCTGTACTGCTTTGTCTGCCTGAGTGCTAAAGCTTAATGTTCTTGCTTTTCCTGTTTCAATGTTGTTGCCTGGACTAGCCAGGTAATTTGACAATTTTTAAGAAACAAACATTTTGCAGTTTCTTTTGCTGATGAAACTGTAAGTGACAGTTGTATTATGGTTTGTATAATTTACTGTCATATAAACACACACTTTAAACTACACAACATTTGGCCATGGATTATTTCCTTCTTGATATGAAAATATGACCAATTAGCACAGGCTGTTATTGATCACACTATTAGTTATTTCAATCTAATAGAGCATTTTTAAATTAAAATCTTAGTTAATGCTGCTCTCAGATATATCTCTGATGACCTCAGTATGGTGATCTCAGTAGGGTGATGCATATTTTGATTTACATCATTCCATAATTCTCATCTGATTTATGTCTGTACAAATGCATTTACTTCAGGGGAGCTGTGCTGGAATAACTGAAGAAAAAAGATGTAACTAATATTTCTCATAAAAAGGAATAAATGGCCAATGGTGCATGAAAGTGCCAAGCGGACATTTGAATAGTCTCTGCCTCATTGTTTAACATTAATATGAAGATTGTGGATGTCATTCTGATCCTAGCTGACATTATTTTTTGCTTTTTTAATAATATAGCTCATTTCAATATCTCAGTTTCAGGCATGAAACTAATCTTTACTTATTTGGAGAAACTATTTCATGATATACTTTTAGGTCTGCCATTTGCATGTTATAATAGTTTTAACTTCTAAACAGAAACTGCATGGTTTATTTAAATATCTGATATGGTATAGCTATAATGAAGTCTCCTTTGACTGAGACATCAGTCAATTCATACTTTAAGACTGCCAACTTTAGTCTAATAAGAGACTAAGATTTCTTATATCAACATCGGTGACTAGTATTTTACATAAGCTTTTGTTACCTGGGAAATTCTATCCCACCCAGCTGCAGATATGCTTATTCATGGAATCATTGGATCATAGAAAGGTTTAGGTTGGAAGGGACCTTTAAAGATACCTAGTTCCAACCCGCCTGCTGTGGGCAGGGACACCTTCCACTAGACCAGGTTGCTCAAAGCCCCATCCAACCTGGCCTTGAACACTTCCAAGGATGGAACATCCACAACTTCTGTGGGCAATCTGTTCTTGTGTCTCACCATCATAAAAATTTCTTCCTTGTATCCGATCTAAACCCACCCTCTTTCTGTTTAAGCTAGTTACCCCTTGCCCTGTTGCTACAGGCCATGGTAAAAAGTCTCTCATCCTTCTTATAAACCCCTGTATTGGGTTTACATGGCAAGGTTTTGGTAGCGGGAAGGCTGCAGGGGTGGCTTCTGTGAGAAGATGCCAGAAGCTGTCCTCATGTCAGACGGAGCCAGTTCCAGCCATCTCTAAGATGGACCTGCAACTGGCCAAGGCTGAGCAAATCAGTGACGGTGGCAGTGCCTCTGGGATAACATATTTAAGAAGGGGGAAATAAACCTGTGCAACTGCAGCTGAAAAGAGGAGTGAGAACATGTGAGAGAAACAACCCTGCAGACCCCAAGGTCAGTGAAGAAGGAGGGGGAGGAAACACTCCAGGCGCCGGAGCAGAGATTCCCCTGCAGCCCATGGGGAAGACCATGGTGAGGCAGGCTGTCCCCCTGCAGCCCATGGAGGTCCACGGTGGAGCAGATATCCACCTGCAGCCCGGGGAGGACCCCACGCTGGGGCAGGTGGATGCCCGAAGAAGGCTGTGACCCTGTGGGAAGCCCATGTTGGAGCAGGCTCCTGGCAGGACCTGCAGACTCATGGAGAGACCAGACCACCCTCAAGCAGGTTTTTTCCATCAGGACCTGTGGCCCTACAGGGGACCCACACTGGAGCAGTCTGTTCCTGAAGGACTGCACCCTGTGGAAAGGACCCACATTGAAGAAGTTAGTGGAGGACTATGTCCTGTGGGAGGGACCCCATGCTGGAGCAGGGGAAAAGCATGAGGAGGAGCAAATGGCAGAGATAACGTGTGATGAACTGGCTGCACCCCACATTTCGCATCTCCCAGTGCTGCTCAGGTAAAGGAGGCAGGGAAGTCAAGAATGAAGTTGACCCCAGGAAGAAGGGACATGTGAGGGGAAGGTGTTTTAAAATTTTTTCTTATTTCTCGTTATCCTACTCTGATTTGATTGGCAATAAATTAATTTCCCCAAGTCAAGTCCGTTTTGCCGGTGATGGTAATTGCTGAGTGATCTGCCTATCCTAATCTTGACCTCTGAACCTTTCATTGTGTATTGTCTCCATGTCCAGTTGAGTTGGTGAGTGATAGAGCAGCTTGGTAGACACCTGGTGGCCAGCCAGGGTCAAACCACCACAGCCTCCGTTAAGCATTGAAAGGCCGCAGTAAGGTCTCACCAGAGCTTTCTCTTCTCCAACTCTCTCAGCCTTTCTCATCAGAGAATGTTCCAGCCCTCTTATCATTTTCGTGGCCCTCCCCTGGACCTTCTCTAACAGGTCCATCTCTCTTGTGCTAGGGGCCCCAGAGCTGAACACAGTACTCCAGCTGGGGTCTCACAAGAGTGGAGTAGAGGGGAAGAATCACCTCCCTTGGCCTGCTGCTCACACTTCTTTGTATACAGCCCAGGATACCATTGGCCTTCTGGGCTGCAAGCACACGTAGCCAGCTCATGTCCAATTTTTCATTCACCAGTATCCCCAAGTCCTTCTCTGCAGGGCAGCTCTCAATCAATTCATCCCACAGTCTGTATCGATAATGGGGATTGCTCAACCCAGGTGCAGGACCTTGCACTTGGTCTTTTTGAACTACATGAGGTTCTCATGGGCCCACTTTTCAAGCCTTTCAAGGTCCGTCTGGATGGCATCCTTTCCCTCGAGTATATCAACTGTACCACTCAGCTTGGTGTCATCCACAAACTTGCTGAGGGTACACTCAATCCCACTGTGTCATTGATGAAGATATTGAACAGTATTGGTCCCAGTATAGACCCTTGAGGGACACCTCTTGTTACTGGTTTCAACTTGGACATTGAGCCATTGATTGTAACTCTTTGGATGTGGTCATCCAGCCAATTCCTTATCCATCCAACAGTCTAGCCATCAAACCCATATCTCTCCAATTTAGAAGTAAGAATATTGTGGGGGACCATATCAAAGGCCTTACAGAGGTCCATGGAGATGACATCAGTTGCTCTTCCTTTTCCCTCTGATGCAGTCACTCCATCATAGAAGAAAGCCACTAGATTAGTCAGGCACAATTTGCTCTTGTGTTGTCCCACAAACGAGGTCCATTTACCCTCGTTGTGTAAGGTGTGCAAGGCAATAACACACAGTAGTCGAGGTATTTTCAAATTAATTTCATTTATACACATGAATGGGTGTCTGTCTTAAGACAGCACACCCTTGTCTCAAAAATTCTCACATTTATACACTTAACTGATAGATATTCATTGTTATTTTCCTCAATGATTGGTTCCTTCTTCTCTGTCCCTCATGTAAATTAGTGCATAGACTCTGTCTTCCTTCATTGTCTTCTTTTGAGTAGGTGGTATCATTTGAGTAGGTGGTCAATGAGCCTGTGGTTGTGATCTCCCCCTGTAAGAATTACCTTTTACCTACTTCTTCTCTAATCTTGGCAGTTTCAGCGGTTCTTCAAGGTTTATTGACCAGACCACAATCCATAACCTTTTCTGACATAAATATAAAGCCCCATTGTCTAGTAGTTAGTTCCTAAACCCTAAATCATGTCTACTTACTGTTTCCCTATTTTAAGTATTAACTGATGGGGACTGTACACAGGACTTTAGCAGCTCCCTGGTTATTTCAATCATATTATACATATTAATTGATAACACTTGGCGAAGCCGTGTCTCTAATCACCTCCCTGTCTTCCATATGTTTCGATATGTCTTCCAGTAGGATCTGTTCCATGATTTCTCATTCCCACTTCTTGATTGGTCTGCAGTAAATGTGCGTATTGAAGTATGAAATCTTTGATCCTTGGATGACATCAAATAGAGATATGTATTTTAAACTTGTGTATTTATAAATATTAAAAAAAGGCAGCAAACTGAATTGATGTTGAGACACCATGTTTAAATGAGTTAGTAATTTCCAGATGTAGATAATTATTTTAGGAATAGCAATGTGCACTACAGTTTTGAATATCAAAGCTACATGGTCTAGGAACACTGTCGACATTGCTAAACACTACTATCAAGCACAAGGTAAGGCTGAGCAAGCATAATAACTAGCCAATATTTACATGTGACCAGCCCTTTTTATCCCTTTACCCCTCTATTTCCTACACTTGTTCCTCCCTGAATTACCTAAATCTCTCCCTTTTCCTGCCTTGGGTTCCTCCCCAAAACATCCCATAAGGAGTCCTGTGCAATTCTAAAACACTCTTCCCCTGCATCCCATCAAGTGTCCCACTCCCAGGCAGCAACCCCCATTAGTCCGAAATGTGATCTGGAGAGCTGCTCCCAATGATTCACGGTGATGAGTTTTTCACACCTGGGCACTGGGGCTGAGGATCTTCTGGGGCAGCCCTGAAAGGGGCCCAGATAAGGTGTTCATTCCTTGGAGGTCCTTATTTTGGGTTCCCACCTGTGATTGTGCCCCTGTGTTCCTCTGGGCTTGTCAAGATGCGTCATTGATGAGTTGAAGTCTCCTGTGATGGGCCTGGGAGTAGCTGGGGGCAGAGTATTGTTTGGGTTCTCCCCACCTTCCCCACTGTCTTTTTGTGCGCCTTTGTGAGTGTGCAGATGACATCTTTTATCACATAACAATCTCATGTTATACTATGAGTATACCCATAAAAGTGTTTTTGTTTAGTCTCTTAAATGACTAAAAGGAAGAAGAATGACTCTAAGGACTGGGCAGTATCTGGACAAGCAGAAACCTAAGGTCTAATTCTGCCTTCCTCTGTGACCTTGGATAATTGATTCAGTCTTCAATTGTCAGTGTCTCAGTTTCTAAAAGGAATATGAGAAGTCATACCAGAATCCCAGGGCGATTCTGAAGATAAACACATAAAAATCTGGATGATATTAAAATATCAGAACAATGGAGTCAAGGTAAGTTCCAACAGTCAAAGATCAATCGCCAAATACTCTGATGATTGTTACTGATATGGTGATAGCTTGCAGAATTTAATATATTTTGCACTAATATATTTTGCATTAATATATTTTTTGCAGTATTTTTAGCTAACGAGGAGTTTTAGCTGTGTCTCAGAAAACTACTCATAACAATAGTAGAGAAACACCCTCAATATTTACAAAAATGTAGTCTTTTCTCATAGCATGCCTTGCAATTATAAATGTTTTCTCTTTCTTACAAAGTACAAAGTTCTGCAAGCTAAAAGCATGCAACACAAAGAGTCAAGGGACCTGCAAGATACTATTAATTGAGGTGTATAACCTCACTGTTCCCTTGTCTATTTATTTTCTTAAATAACAGGCTTGCCTTACAGGGAAATGAAAAAAGGTGCTATGGCCAACCCCGACAACACATCTTGTTCTGTAGCTAAATTACTCAACATCAATCATTTAACATCCTATTGTGGAATTCAGGAATTCAGTCTAGGTATAATTGTGGTTTCTCACTTGCTTTCAGTTAAAAAGGATTCCATTGTTCAGTTAATGCACTTGAGAAAAACATTGTGAGCACTCTAAATAAAAAAACCCCAACCCTCCACTATTCCAATCCGTCATGAAGAACATAGTGTCTGGACATAAAATGGCCATCCATAATGATTTACCCTTGTAGATGCATTAGTACATACCCTAATGCTTTTAAAATGCATTTTATCTAGGAATGTACAGAAGTATTTAATGTTGAATGATCTTTTTCAAGTGATCCTTTTGCTCTTGCTTGTTTTTGCTCAGAGAACGGGCTGAATGCTATTAGTTTCAAACATGCTTTGTCCTCATGCAAAACTTTCAAACAATTCTATAATTTATTATTAATTGCAAATATTTTTTGAAATTTCAGTTTGATTGTGAATGTTGATATCAGATTTACAGTTTTAGGCAATAAAAATATTCTCTTTGTTATCATCAAAGGCAATCTCTAGTTAAACTTCCTGTATCACTTTTTCAGCAGTGGACTTCTAAAGACGCATTGCTAAGAGAAGAGAGAGATGGCGGGGGGGGGAATTCTTCTTTGTAGCTTACAGTTTTAATTATATGTGTTTAGACTGCTGGCAAGGACAGTGTTACAAGCCCTGGAGGATATATTTGCAGTCCGTGTGTGCATTTGTTCATTAAAGATCAAAGTGAGGTAACTAGCTCAGTTCCTAGAGTCTCCAAATAGCATCTCATGACATGAACTAAATTTGAATGAGTAAGCCAGTTGAGAAAACACTTCAAGGAGAGCCCCATTATATATATTCTGAATTATGAAGTCCCCATCCCATCCTGGCAAATATATATGATAAATGTTAATTTTAACAGGAATGCTAAAATTCCATTGTGAAGAGATACCTGTTATCCCCAAAGTGACCATCAGCTGTAGTTAGCTTTAATCACAAACAGGAGGGGTTTTTACCTGCTTCTGGTACAAAAGTACCAGCTAGCTGTGTTAAATGGGGCAAAGACCCTATTTTCTGGGTGCTCTCCTCATAGTATTGGACACACTTGTCTTAAAATGCCAGTTCATCAGCTCAAGTGGTATCATACTCTCAAATAAGAAATTTCTTCTCTCTTAAATGGACACAGCCTTTCCAGAGGGCATCTTTAGGTACTACTTGCAGAGACTCATTTATGTCTTTCTCTTTCTGTGGGACAGAGGAGAAAATACAGGAAATTAGGAATAGGTAAATCCATAATCCTGTAGCTTGGTTACCAGCTCACATTAATTACAAGGCTGCTTTTATAAGCTATGTTCTATTGAGACATTTTATCACTTTGAAGCCAAATGAAATGTTCCATGCATTTTTTTGAACCAGCTAAGATAAAAGCAATATATTCTAAATCTGTCACTATCCAGCTCAGGACACTTCCATCTCAGCTAAACTTTGAATGTTATCACTGAAAAGCTTATTATTCTTTGGGTTACATCTTTTTAATTGATTTTACTGTATTTCACATCTATGTATTTTTCAGTTCTTTTCAAGTTTTCTCATTTTCTATTCCTATTATCCCTTCATTCATCAGGTCTCTTTGTATTCCCACATATAGTTCAGAGGTTTAAAGACACTTTTCTCCAAATCTTTGCACTTTCATTAGCGTATAGTTAAATGGTACTGAGAGATCTTGTTACTACTATTTCATACTGTTCATTGCCATGAGACTAATTTTTTCTCTCATGGAACTTCAAACAATCCATCAACAATCCTGTCTCTTTATATTTAGATCAAATGTTGAGGATTTGTTATAAACAAGAATTAATATCTCAAAACATTCATTACAAAGATTGTTTTGTGAAAATTGTACTTGGACTTTAATATAGTATCCAACCTCAAATGGCACAACAGGCCACATTCAAAGCTGATGTTATTGGGTACAATTCTGTTGAGCTAAATTAAGCTGAACTTGTTTATATGGGAACTCAATCTAATTTGAAGCTGAAATGTGAACATGAAAATGCATCAGATAAAGCACTGGTGTCCTGTTAACGAAGCTTGATGGCAACAGTTCATTTAATGTTCTAGATACACAACACAGACATTGCCAAAAGCAAATCTAATTAGATATGTGAAGAATTCCTATAGATCTGTTCTCACTTACTGAAATGTAATAAATGAGAGTAGATCTATGTCAATTTGCTATATTAGCTTTTAAGCTGGCTTCAGAATGCTGCATTCTAAAGTAAAAAAATGCAACAACCGTGGACATCTATAGAATAATAAACACCTCATTTTCTGTACCAGGTCATTACTGAGATCTTTATTAACATTGCTGTATATTTGAATTGAGCCCTCTTCTGTGTATTGTATGCATATTTAAGTCTGAAAAATAAAAAAAAAGGAGATAGATGGATAGATAGATAGATAGATATAAGATTTGTAGACACCACAGAGTCATTTGGCCATATCTGATTACCCCATGCAATTAATTAAAACTAAATGCTGGCTCATATTCATCACTTATTAGAAGTTCATTTGAATAACAAAGGGGATAAAATACAAAACTGCATCATGAAACAGAATGGGCATTCAGTCTGGAAAATACAAGAATTCATTAGGGCCGTATCAGGTCATGGCTGCATGAAGGGTATTTAAAATGCAGAAGAATTTGAATGAATAATAAAGTATTTTTGGAAGCCGATGTTACAAATCAAGATAATTGTTCTTCTAAATAAACAAACCCACAAGTTCCACAGACCTTAGTGTATAACTCAAGCTTCAGCTAATTTGAATTTGTTTCTGGAGATAACATTTTTTTAATGAACGATCACTTTCCAAACAGTTTTTAAGAAACAGGCACACAACAGTGGCAGACCTCCAACAAGGCAGGAAGAGAGAGTGTGTGTGCGCGCGCGTGTGTGTGCTCACTTAAAAAATGAGTGGGCTCAGAACACTGCTCGAAGCATATCTGGGGCAGATTCAGCTCTTGAGAAGGTCAAAAATTGAAGTACTCTGGCCAAAAAATCAATCCATTCTGTAGAAATGGCTAGGGACTAACTGTACGTTGCAATAATGTTCACAAAAAGAGAAAAACAAAGCTTATGCCTTTGATGGAGATATTGGTTTGTAATGGACTTGTATGTCATTTTATCCTCTGCCTGCCTGAAAAATGATGCCTTTCTTGTTGTAAATGCTGGGAATTTTGTGAAAGCAGGGAAGTGACAACTTCAGTTGCAAATACTGCACTGTTTGAGCTTTGTGAATGTAGCCCAAAAGAAATACTAGAATTTCTATTTCCATTGTCAGTTATTTGATTGACAAACGATAAATACAGATCAGGAGTATTGCGATAGCTATAATGAAGAGAGGTACAAATATATTGGCAAAACCAGACAATTTGTTGTCTGTCTGTCTGTCTGTGTATATATGTACACATGTAGTTATGTATGTATGTATGTATCTGTCCTGGTTTCAGCTGGGATAGAGTTAACTGTCTTCCTAGTAGCTGGTACAGTGCTATGTTTTGAGTTCAGTATGTGAAGAATGTTGATAACACTGATGTTTTCAGTTGTTGCTCAGTAGTGTTTAGACTAGAGTCAAGGATTTTTCAGCTTCTCATGCCCAGCCAGGGCACCTGACCCAAACTCGCCAACAGTGTATTCCATACCATGTGACGTCCCATCTAGTTTAGGAACTGCGAAGTGGGGGGCAGGGAATCGCCGCTCGGGGACTGTCTGGGTGTCGGTCGGCGGGTGGTGAGCAATTGCCCTGCGCATCATTTGTACATTCCAATCCTTTTATTATTGCTGTTGCCATTTTACTAGTGTTATCATTATCATTATTAGTTTCTTCTTTTCTGTTCTATTAAACCGTTCTTATCTCAACCCAGGAGTTTTACTTCTTTTCCTGATTTTCTCCCTCATCCCACTGGATGGGGGGGGGGGGAGTGAGTGAGCGGCTGCGTGGTGCTTAGTTGCTGGCTGGGGTTAAACCACAACAGTATCTTATGTCATTTCATTATATGTATTTCAGCAAGTTATCCCTAGTTTCCTTGTCCAGACGAAACCAGAAGATTGGCAATTTAGCTTCCCTTGGGTAGTTTTTAGAAGCAAGAAACAATCTGTTCCTGCAGATAGTTGTCTCCACAGTGGTCCAGGGTTGAAGTTACCTTTTTACATTTGGCTGGTATAACTCTGTAGTTAAAATGGAATCTTTTCTCCTCTAAAATGGTCTCAGTTGCCTCCTCCACTCTGTCTAGTAGACAGAGCAAACAGTACTCTTTCTTTCACCTCAACTGGAATCACTAAACTTCTTTTGACTTATTTAGTATACGGAGACATCTCTTGTTCATAGGGCTCTGTTACTCTGCAAAAATGTAGGAGTGTAGGTATTTACTGCTTCTTTTCTTTGAAGATTCTTAAATAACATTACTGTTTTTATTAAGTTATTTCTTCTTGCCTTGAAGTGCCTTGCATTGTGGGTCTACTGCTTCCCCTGCACCTTTGTTTTATCTCAGTAGGATGTTTCTTTCATGTCCCATAACTGAATGTTTTTGAACATTAATTTTCTCAGCATTTCTAACTAATTTTCTGAAAAGCAATACTAAAGTATTTTAAATTGTATGCATTTGAAATAGAGATTTATAATCACGTTATTAGACATACGGCATTCATCCCTATTTGAATGCTCAAACAACACAACAGTGAAATTGTGAAAGGAGGCTTTTGTAACACAACCCCATCTTCCATTAGAGATCAAAAAGCAGTTTTCATATGAGACATAGCAGACTATTGCAATTATTTGATATATTAGCTGCTTTGTCTTAAACTTTTCTGCCATGGTAACAAAAGTAAATGAGTTTATGTTTACTTGAATATATTAATCTGCTTTAATTACTTGAAATAAAATAATAATGGTAATTTGCACCGAATAATACTGCAACATTACTTGCCAATTTGATTTTGGTTAATAAATTAATGTTGCGTATGAGCTCTGGGAGAAACAGTGTTTGAGAACTTTGTTTTCTCAATCGACGTGTTTCATGAACACATGCAATTCCCTTAGACATCAATAATTTTAAATTAAATGGTTTCCTTATTGGTACCCTGCTGACTTTTAGTCTCTGCTACCCCCAAATGAAACGTCAAAATATAGCTAAGTCTCTGTAGTTTAATCTAGTGCCAAATAATCAAAGTTTAAAAATTCTATTCTAAAAATGTGGTTTTATTAAAATCTTTGTATTCGAAGACATTTAACAAAGTACTGAAAGGACTTTCATATGCTGCCACAGACATTATAATTACCTAGGGCTTCTGTATAAAATGTCAGTAGGTGACCTTTTTTTGTTACTCAGAAAGACTCTCATTTGTAAATTAAAATAATGTTGTTGGTCTGGAATGATCTATCTAATTTTTTTTTTCTTGAAATTATAAGTCATATATTATGAAGAATGAACTGAAATAGTATACTGAAGTAGGTGAATAATTTTATAGAGGAAATTAAGAGCTCATATTATAATTCTGGGGAGATGTAATATTTTTCCAATGCATTCTGGTCTTGTTAAATGCTGAAAGA